>NW_024745378.1:0-20715 GCF_018991925.1 Homarus americanus | reverse complement strand
CCCAGATTACACCTCCGGACACCCTGCAGGTACACCTCCGACACCCTGTACACTTCTCACCCCAGGTACACCTCCGACACCACAGGTACACCGCTGACACCCCAGGTACACCTCTTACACTCCCAGGTACACCTCTCTGACACTCCCAGGTACACCTCTCTGACACTTGCAGGTACACCTCCTTGACACTCCCAGGTACAATTCCTCTTTATACCTTGTACACCTCTGACACTGCCAAGTACACACCTTGACACTCCTGTAGTACCCACCAACACCCCTGGGTACACCCTCTGACACCCCAGGTACACCATTGACACCGCCAGGTACACCTCCGGACACTCCTCAGGTACACCTCCATACCCCAGGTACACTTTTCACAGTTCCAGGCCACCTCCGGACACTCCCAGGTACACTCTGACACTCCCAGGTACTCCTCTGACACTCCAAGGTACACCTCTGACTCTCCCAGGTACAGCCTGACACTCCCAAGTACTCCACTGACATTCCTGGTACACCTCTGGATACTGCCAGGTACAATTCTGATAATCCCAGGTTCTCCTGTACAATTTGCAGGCTACTCTCCGACACTCCCAGGTACACCTCTGACACATACAGGTACACCTCCGATATTCCCAGGTACACTTCCGATATTCCAGGTACCCCTCTGATACTCCCAGGTACACCTTTGAGACTTCCAGGTATCCACTGTCACTCCCTGGTACACCTCTGACATTCCCAGTTACACCTCCGCCTCCCAGTTACACCCCTGACACTCCCAGGTACACCTCCGATACTCCCAGGTACCTCTGACATCCCAGGTACTCCTCTGACACTCCCTGGTTCACCTCTGAGACTCCCAGGCCTCCTGACACTCCCTGGTACACCTCAGATTTTCCCAGGTACCTCCGATACTCCCAGGTACACCTCTGATACTCCCAGGTACACCTCAGACACTCGCAGGTCCGCCTCCGATACTCCCAGGTACAACTCCGGCCTCCCAGGTACACTTCTGACCTCCAGGTACCACTGACATTCTCTGGTACCTCTGACACTCCCAGGTACACCTCCGACACTCCCAGATACACCTCTGACACTCCCAGGTTCATCTCCGACACTCCCAGGTACACCTCCTGACCTCCCAGGTACACCTCTGACCTCCCAGGTACACCTCTGACACTCCCAGGTACACCTATGACACACCTAGGTACTCCCTGTCACTCCTGATACACCTCCTAACACTCCCAGGTGCACCGCTGACACTCCAGGTACACCGCTGATACTGCCAGTTACACCTCAGACACTTCCAGGTACACCTCCAGACACTGCCAGGTACACCTCAGACACTCCCAGGTACACCTCAGACACTCCAAGGTGCACCACTGACCTCAGTGCATCTCTGACATGCCAAGGCACACCTCTGACACTCCAGGTACACCTCTAACACTCCCAGGTACACCTCAGACACTCCCAGGTACACCTTTGACCCAGGTACTCCACTGACATTCTCTGTTACACCTATGCCACTCCCAGGTACACCGTTGAGACTGCCAGGTACACCTCCGACACTCCCAGGTACACCTCAGACACTCCCAGGTACCTTCTCTCCACTCCTAGGTACACCTCCAGCTCCCAGGTGCACCTCTGACACTCCAGGTACACCTCTAACACTCCAAGGTACACCTCTGACACTCCAGGTACCTCTGACACTCCCAAGTACTCATTGACATTCCTGGTACACCTCTGACACTCCCAGGTACGTCCGACACTCCCAGATACCTCTGACACTCCCAGGTACATCTCTGACACTCCCAGGTACCTCTGACACTGCCAGTACACCTTGACAATCCCAGGTACTCCTTGACCTCCCTGGTACACCTCTGACATTCCAGTGACACCTCCGAGACTCCCAGTTACACCCTGACACTCCCAGGTACACCTCTGACTCCCAGGTACATCTCTGATACTCCCAGGTACACCTCTGACACTCCCAGGTACCTCTGACGCTCCCAGGCACCTCCAGCACTCCCAGGTGCACAGCCCGGCTGCCAGGTACACCTCTGACACTCCATGTGCACCTCCGACCTCCCAGGTACTCACTGACATTCCCTGGTACACCTCTGCACTCCCTAGGTACACGTCGACACTCCCAGATACACCTCTGACACTCCCAGGTACATCTCTGACACTCCCAGGTACACCTCTGAAACTCCCAGGTACACCTCCTGACAGCTCCCAGGTACACCTCTGACCTCCCAGGGACACCGCTGACACTCCCAGGTACACCTCTGACACTCCAGGCCACCTCTGACCTCCCAGGTACACCTCTGACACTCCCAAGTACTCCTGACATTCCCTGGTACCTCTGACACTGCCAGGTACCTCTGATAATCCCAGGTACTCCTTGACCTCCCAGGTACACCTCCGACACTCCCAGGTACCTCTGACACTCCCAGTACACCTCCATTTCCCAGGTACACTTCCGTATTCCCAGGTGCCCCTCTGATACTCCCAGGTAACCGTTGAGACTCCCAGGTACTCCACTGACACTCCCTGGTGCATCTCTGACATTCCCATTACCTCCGAGACTCCCAGTTGCACCCCTGACACTCCCGATGCCTCTGACACTCCCAGGTACACCTCAGATACTCCCAGGTACACCTCTGACACTCCCAGGTACACCTCCTGACACTCCCAGGTACTCCTCTGCACTCCTGGTACACCTCCGATATTCCCAGGTACACCTCCGACATTCCCAGGTACACCTCCGGTAATCCCAGGTACACCATTGAGACTCCCAGGTACTTCACTGCACCTCCCTGGTATACCTCTGACATTCCAGGTACACCTCTGACACTCACAGGTACACCTCTGATACTCCCAGGTACACCTCTGACACTCCCAGGTCCTCCGACACCGGTATTACTCCGACACTCCCAGGTACACCTCTGACACTCCCAGGTACCCACTGACATTCTCTGGTACCTCTGACACTCCCAAGTACACCTCCGACACTCCTAGATACACCTCTGACACTCCCAGGTTCATCTCCGACACTCCCAGGTACCCTCTGACACTCCCAGGTACACCTCTGACACTCAGGTACACCTCTGACACTCCGGTACCTATGACACTCCTGGGTACTCCTCTGTCACTCCTGATACACCTCTAACACTCCAGGTGCACCTCTGACCTCCCAGGTACACCTCTGACATTCCCTGGTACACCTCTGACACTCCCTAGGTACGTTCAACACTCCAAGATACCTCTGGCCTCCCAGGTACATCTCTGACACTCCCAGGTACACCTCTGACACTCCCAGGTACACCTCTGACACTCCCAGGTACACTTCTAGCTCTCCCAGGTACACCTCTGACACTCTTAGGTACTCCTCTGTCACTCTGATACACATCTAACACTCCCAGGTCCACCGTGACACTCCCAGGTACACCGCTGACACTGCCAGTTACACCTCAGACACTGCCAGGTACACCTCCAGACACTGCCAGGTACCTCAGACACTCCCACGTACCTCAGACACTCCAAGGTGACACTCCCAAGTCACCTCTGACACTCCTAGGCACACCTCTGACACTCCCAGGTACACCTCAGACACTCTCAGGTACACCGTGACACTCCCAGGTACATCTCTGACACTCCCAAGTACACCTCTGACACTCCCAGATTACCTCCGATACTCCCAGGTGCACCTCCGACACTCCCAGGTACACTTCTCACACTCCAGGTACCTCCGACACTCACAGGTACACCTCTGACACTAGGTACACCTCTGACATTCCCTGATTACCTCTGACACTCCTAGGTACGTCAACACTCCCAGATACACCTCTGTCCTCCTAGGTACACCTACGATATTCCCAGGTACACCTCCGATATTCCAAGTTACACCTCAGATACTCACATGTACACCTTTGAGACTCCCAGGTACTTCACTGACACTCCCTGGTACACCTCTGACATTCCCAGTTACACCTCCGACACTCCCAGTTACACCCCTGACACTCCCAGGTACCTCCCGTCTCCCAGGTACCTCTGACCTCCCAGGTACTCCTCTGACACTCCCTGGTTCACCTCTGAGACTCCCAGGTGCCTCTGCACTCCTGGTACACCTCAGATATTCCCAGGTACACCTCCGATACTCCCAGGTACCCTCTGATACTCCCAGTGCCTCAGACACTCCCAGGTTCGCCTCCGACACTCCAGGTACAACTCCGACACTCCCAGGTACACCTCTGACACTTCCAGGTACCCCCTGACATTCCTGGTACACCTCTGACCTCCCAGGTACACCTCCGTTGCTCCCAGATACACCTCTGACACTCCCAGGTTCATCTCCGACACTCTCCCAGGTATCTCTGGCCTCCCAGGTACCTCTGCCTCCCAGGTACACCTCTGACACTCCCAGGTACACCTCTGACACTCCCAGGTCACATGCACATAGCCTCCTAGGTGCTCCTCTGTCACTCCTGATACACCTCTACCTCCCAGGTGCACCGCTGACACTCCCAGGTACACCGCCGACACTGCCAGTTACACCTCAAACACTTCCAGGTACACCTCAGACACTGCCAGGTACTCCTCAGACACTCCCAGGCACACCACAAACACTCCAAGGTGCACCTCTGACACTCAAGTGCACCTCTCACACAAGCACCTCGCCTCAGGTACCTCGAACTTCCAGGTACCTTTGACACTCCCAGGTACACCTCTGACACTCCCAAGTACATCTCTGACACTCCCAGGTACACTTTTGCCACTCCCAGGTACACCGTGACACTGCCAGGTACACCTCCGACACTCCAGGTACACCTCAGACACTCCCAGGTACACTTCTCACACTCCCAGGTACACCTCCGACACTCCCAGGTACACCTCTCGGCCTCCCAGGTACCTCTAACACTCCAAGGTACACCTCTGACACTCCCAGGTCCACCTCTGACACTCCCAAGTACTCCATTGACATTCCCTGGTACACCTCTGACACTCCCAGGCACCGTCACACTCCCAGATACACCTCTGACACTCCCAGGTACATCTCTGACACTCCCAGGTACCTCTAACTGCCAGGTACACCTTTGACAATCCCAGGTACTCCTGTGACACTCCTGGTACACCTCCGACACTCCCAGGTACACCTCCACACTCCCAGGTACACTTCTCACACTCCCAGGTACCTCCGACCTCCAGGTACATCCTTCACCTCCCAGGTACCTCAGCTTGCTCAGGTACACCTGTTGACCTCCAGGTACAGCCTTGCACTCCCAGGTACCCCTGATCTCCCAGGTACCTTCTGACACTGCCAGGTACACCTTTCACCTCCCAGGTAACCACTGACATTCCTTGTGCGCCTCTGATACTCCCAGGTACACCGTGACACTGCAGGCCTCAACACTCCCAGGTACACCTCCGACACTCAGGTACAATTTCACAGTCCCAGGTACACCTCCGACCTCCCAGGTGCCACCTCCCAACCTCCCAGTCTCTGACCTCCAGTACCTCTGACTCTCCCAGGTACAGCTCTGACACTCCCAAGTACTCCACTGGCATTCCCTGGTACACCTCTGACACTGCCAGGCCTCTGATAATCCCAGGTTCCTGTGACACTCCCAGTACACCTCCAACGCTCCCAGGTACACCTCTGACACATATAGGTACACCTCCGATATTCCCAGGTACACTTCCGTATTCAGGTACCCTCTGATACTCCCAGGTACACCTTTGAGACTTCCAGGTACTCACTGACACTCCCTGGTACGCCTCTGACATTCCCAGTTACACCTCCAGGAACTCCCAGTTACACCCCTGACCTCCCAGGTACCTCTCTACACTCCAGGTACACCTCTGACACTCCCAGGTACACCTCTGACTCTCCCAGGTCACCTCTGACACTCTTGGTGTCCTCTGTCCTCCTGATCACATCTAACTCTCCCAGGTCCACCGCTGACCTCCCAGGTACACCGCTGACACTGCCAGTTACACCTCAGACACTGCCAGGTACACCTCAGACACTGCCAGGTACACCTCAGACACTCCCACATGCACCTCAGACACTCCAAGGTAGCACTCCCAAGTGCACCTCTGACACTCCTAGGCACACCTCTGACCTCCCAGGTACACCTCAGACCTCTCAGGTACCGCAGCCTCCCAGGTACATCTCTGCCTCCCAAGTACACCTCTGCTCCCAGATTACACCTCCGTGCTCCCAGGTACACCTCCGACACTCCCAGGTACACTTCTCACACTCCAGGTACACCTCCGACACTCACAGGTACACCTCTGACACTACCAGGCCTCTGACATTCCCTGGTACACCTCTGACACTCCCTAGGTACACGTTCAACACTCGAATACCTCTGTCACTCCTAGGTACACCTACGATATTCCCAGGTACACCTCCGATATTCCAAGTTACACCTCAGATACTCACATGTACACCTTTGAGACTCCCAGGCCTCACTGACACTCTGGTACACCTCTGACATTCCCAGTTACACCTCCGGCCTCCCAGTTACACCCCTGACCTCCCAGGTACACCTCCGATACTCCCGGTACCTCTGACCTCCCAGGTACTCCTCTGACACTCCTGGTTCACCTCTGAGACTCCCAGGTACACCTCTGACACTCCTGGTACCTCAGATATTCCCAGGTACACCTCCCGTCTCCCAGGTACACCTCTGATACTCCCAGGTACACCTCCAGACACTCCCAGTTCGCCTCCGACAGTCCAGGTACAACTCCGACACTCCCAGGTACACCTCTGAGCCTCCCAGGCCCCACTGACATTCCCTGGTACACCTCTGAGCCTCCCAGGCACCTCCGACACTCCCAGATACACCTCTGACACTCCCAGGTTCATCTCCGACACTCTCCCAGGTACATCTCTGAGCACTCCCAGGTACACCTCTGACACTCCCAGGTCACACCTCTGACACTCCCACGTACACATATGACACTCCTAGGTACTCCTCTGTCACTCCTGATACACCTCAACTCTCCCAGGTGCACCGCTGACCTCCCAGGTACACCGCTGACACTGCCAGTTACACCTCAGACACTTCCAGGTACCTCCCAGACACTGCCAGGTACTCCTCAGACACTCCCAGGCACACCTCCGACACTCCAAGGTGCACCTCTGACACTCCAGGTACACCTCCGACACTCCCAGGTACACCTCTGACACATATAGGTACCTCCGATATTCCCAGGTACACTTCCGATATTCCCAGGTACCCCTCTGATACTCCCAGGTACACCTTTGAGACTTCCAGGTACTCACTGACACTCCCTGGTACACCTCTGACATTCCCAGTTACACCTCCGAGACTCCCAGTTACACCCCTGACAATCCCAGGTACACCTCTGACACTCCCAGGTACACCTCTGATACTCCCAGGTACACCTCTGACACCCTGGTACATCCGATTCCCAGGTACACCTCCGATATTCCCAGGTACACCTCCGATACTCCCAGGTACACCTTTGGACTCCCAGGTACTTCACTGACACTCCCTGGTATACCTCTGACATTCCCAGGTACACCTCTGCCTCCCAGGTACACCTCTGATACTCCTAGGTACACCTCTGACACTCCCAGGTCCGCCTCCGACCTCCCAGGTACAACTCCGACACTCCTAGGTACACCTACGATATTCCCAGGTACACCTCCGATATTCCAAGTTACACCTCAGATACTCCCAGGTACACCTTTGAGACTCCCAGGTACTCCACTGACACTCCTGGTACACCTCTGACATTCCCAGTTACACCTCCAATGCTCCCAGTTACACCCCAACTCCCAGGTACACCTCCGATACTCCCAGGTACACCTCTGACACTCCCAGTACTCCTCTGACACTCCTGGTTCACCTCTGAGACTCCCAGGTACCTCTGACACACCCTGGTACACCTCAGATATTCCAGGCCTCCGATACTCCCAGGTACACCTCTGTTACTCCCAGGTACACCTCAGACACTACCAGGTCCGCCTCCGACACTCCAAGGTATCCGGCACTCCCAGGTACACCTCTGACACTCCCAGGTACCCACTGACATTCTGGTACACCTCTGCACTCCCAGGTACACCTCCGACACTCCCAGATACCTCTGCACTCTCAGTTCATCTCCGACCCTCCCAGGTACTCTCCCACCTCCCAGGTACACCTCTGAACCTCCCAGGTACACCTCTACCTCCCAGGTACACATAGCCTCCTAGGTACTCCTCTGTCCTCCACTCCTCCCAGGTGCCAACACTCCCAGGTACACCGCTGACACTGCCAGTTACACCTCAGACACTTCCAGGTACACCTCAGACACTGCCAGGTACTCCTCAGACACTCCCAGGCACACCTCAAACACTCCAAGGTGCACCTCTGACACTCCCAAGTGCACCTCTCACATGCCTAGGCACACCTCTGACACTCCCAGGTACACCTCAGACACTCCCAGGTACACCTTTGACACTCCCAGGTACACCTCCCAGCCTCCCAAGTACATCTCAGACACTCCCAGGTACACCTTTGACCTCCCAGGTACTCACCTGACATTCCTGTTACACCTATGCCACTCAGGTACACCGCTGACACTGCCACCTCCGACTCTCCAGGTACCTCAGACACTCCCAGGTACACTTCTCACCTCCCAGGTACACCTCCAGCTCCCAGGTACACCTCTGCACTCCCAGGTACACCTCTAACACTCCAAGGTACACCTCTGCCTCCCAGGTCACCTCTGACCTCCCAAGTACTCATTGACATTCCTGGTACACCTGACCCCCCAGGCACCGTCCGACACTCCCAGATACACCTCTGCACTCCCAAGGTACATCTCGCTCCCAGGTACACCTCTGACACTGCCAGGTACACCTTTGACAATCCCGGTCCTCCTGTGACACTCCTGGTACCTCCGACACTCCCATGTACACCTCCTCCCAGGTACACCTCTGATATTCCGGGTACACCTCCGATATTCCCAGGTACCTCCCAGGTACACCGAGACTCCTGGTACTCCTGATACTCCCTGGTACACCTCTGACATTCAGTTACACCTCCGAGACTCCAATTGCACCCCAGCACTCCCAGGTACACCTCTGACACTCCCAGGTACATCTCTGATGCCCAGGTACCTCTGACACTCCCAGGTACACCCTGAACACTCCCAGTGCACCTCAGGCCTCCCAGGTACACCGCTGACACTGCCCAAGTACACCTCTGACACTCCATGTACACCTCTGACACTCCCAGGTACACCTCTGACCTCCCAGGTACACCTCCGACACTTCCAGTTACACCTGACCAGGTACACCTCCAGCCTCAGTCTCTGATGCTTCCAGGTACCTCTGACACTCCCAGGTCACACCTCTGACCCTCCCAGGTACACCTCAGACCTCCCAGTTCCGCCTCCACACTCCCAGGTACAACTCCCGACACTCCCAGGTAACCTCCGTGCTCTAGGTACCTCTGACCTCCCAGAGTACACCTCTGCTTCTCCAGATTCACCTCCGACACTCCCAGGTACACCTCCGGCCTCCCAGGTACCACTTCTCCTCCCAGGTACACCTCCGACACTCACAGGTACACCGCTGAGCCTCCCAGGTACACCTCTTACACTCCAGGTACCTCTCAGCCTCCCGTGCACCTCCCTCCCAGGTACACCTCTCTACCTCCCAGGTACACCTCTGACACTCCAGGTACACCTCAGCCTCCCAGGTACACCTCGGCACTCCCAGGTACCTCTCCACCTCCCAGGTACCTGACTGCCAGTTGTGACAGCTTACTCCCAGGTACTCCACTAACATTCCCTGGTACCTCTGACACTCCCAGGTACACCATGACCCTGGGTACACCTCCGACACTCGGTACACCTCCGACACTCCCAGGTACACTTTTCACAGTCCCAGTACACCTCCGACACTCCCAGGTACACTCTGACTCCCAGGTACTCCTCTGACCTCCAAGGTACATCTGACTCTCCCAGGTACAGCTCTGACCTCCAAGTATCCACTGACATTCCTGGTACCTCTGACACTGCCAGGTACCTCTGATAATCAGGTTCTCCTGTGACACTCCCAGGTACACCTCCGACCTCCCAGGTACACCTCTGACACATAGGTACACCTCGATATTCCCAGGTACCTTCCGGTATTCCCAGGTACCCCTCTGATACTCCCAGGTACACGTTTGAGACTTCCAGGTATCCACTGACACTCCCTGGTACACCTCTGACATTCCAATTACACCTCCGACACTCCCAGTTACACCCCAGCCTCCCGGTACACCTCCGATACTCCCAGGTACACCTCTGACCCTCAGGTACTCCTCTGACACTCCCTGGTTCACCTCTGAGACTCCCAGGTACACCTCTGACCTCCCTGGTACACCTCAGATATTCCAGGTCACCTCCGATATCCCTATATACACCTCTGATACTCCCAGGTACACCTCAGACCTCCCAGGTCCGCCTCCGATACTCCCAGGTACAACTCCGACACTCCCAGGTACACTTCTGACCTCCCAGGTACCCCCACTAACATTCTCTGGTACACCTCTGACACTCCCAGGTACACCTCCGACACTCCCAGATACACCTCTGACACTCCAGGTTCATCTCCGACACTCCAGGTACACCTCTGACACTCCCAGGTACCTCTCCAGCACTCCCGTGCACCTCTGACACTCCCAGGTACACCTATGACACTCCTAGGTACTCCTCTGTCACTCTGAATACCTCTACTACTCCCAGGTACCTCTGACATTCCCAGTTACACCTCCGAGACTTCCAGTTACACCCCTGACACTCCCAGGTACACCTCTGACACTCCCAGGTACTCCTCTGATACTCCCAGGTCCGCCTCCGACACTCCCAGGTACAACTCTGACACTCCCAGGTAAACCTCCGATACTCCTAGGTCCCTCGGGCGCTCTGGTGCCACCGCCCCGACACTCCAGGTACACCTCTGAGCACTCCCAAGTACCTCTGAGCACTCCCAGGTACACCTCCGACACTCCCAGGTACACCTCCGACACTCCCAGGTATACTTCTTACACTCCCATGTACACCTCCGACACTCCCAGGTACACCTCTGACACTCCCAGGTACACCTCTGACACTCCCAGGTACACCTCTGACTCTCCCAGGTAAACCTTTGACACTCCCAGGTACTCCACTGACATTCCCTGGTACACCCTTGACACTCCCAGGTACACCTCTGACACTCCCAGGTACACCTCTAACACTACTAGGTACTCCTCTGTCACTCCCTGATACACGTCTAACACTCCCAGGTATGCCGCTGATACTCCAAGGTACACCGGTGACACTGTCAGGTACACCTCACACACTGCCAGGTACACCTCAGACACTGCCAGGTACACCTCCGACACTCCCAGGTACACCTCAGACACTCCCAGGTACACCTCCGATATGCCCAGGTACACCTCCGATATTCCCAGGTACACCTCTGATACTCCCTGGTACACCTTTGAGACTCCCATGTCCTCCACTGACACTCCCTGGTACACCTCTGGCATTCCCAGTTACACCTCCGAGACTCACAGTTATACCCCTGACACTCCCAGGTACACCTCTGACACTCCCAGGTATACTTCTGATACTCCCAGGAATACCTCTGACACTCCCAAGAACTCCACTGACACTCCCTGGTTCACCTCTGAGACTCCCAGATACAACTCTGACACTCCCAGGTACACGTCCGACACTCCCAGATACATCTCTGATACTCCCAGGTACATCTCTGACACTCCCAGGTACACCTCTGACACTCCCAGGTACACCTCCGATATTCCCAGTTATACCTCTGATACTCCCAGGTACACCTTTGAGACTCCCAGGTACTCCACTGACACTCCCTGGTACACCTCTGACATTCCTAGTTACACCTCCGAGACTCCCAGTTACACCCCTGACACTCCCAAGTACACCTCTGATACTCCCAGGTACACCTCTGACACTCCAAGGTACACCTCCGATACTCCCAGGTACACCTCCGATACTCCAAGGTACTCCTCTGACACTCCCTGGTTCACCTCTGAGATGTCCAGGTACACCTCTGACACTCCCTGGTACACCTCCGATATTCCCAGGTACACCTCCGATATTCCCAGGTACACCTCCGATACTCCCAGGTACACCTTAGAGACTCCCAGTTACTTCACTGACACTCCCTGGTATACCTCTGACATTCCCAGGTACACCTCTGAAACTCCCAGGTACACCTCTGATACTCCCAGGTACACCTCTGACACTCCCAGGTCCGCCTCCGACACTCCCAGGTACAACTCTGACACGTCCAGGTAAACCTCCGATAATCCTAGGTACACATCTGACACTCCCATGTACACCCCTGACACTCCTAGGTATTCCTCTGACACTCCCTGGTACTCCTCTGACACTCCCAGCGTACTCCTCTGACACTGCCAGGTACACCTCTCACAATCCCAGGTACTCCACTGACATTCCCTTGTACACTTCTGACACTCCCAGGTACACGTCCGACACTCCCAGATACACCTCTGACACTCCCAAGTACATCTCTGACACTCCCAGGTACACCTCTGACACTTGGTGCACCTCCTGACACTCCCAGGTACACCTCTGACGCTCCCCAGGTACACCTCTGATGCCCCAGGTACACCTCTGATACTCCCAGGTACACCTCCGATACTCCAAGATACACCTCCGATACTCCCAGGTACACCTCTGACACTCCCAGGTACTCATCTGACACTCCCTGGTTCACCTCTGAGACTTCCAGGTACACCTCTGACACTCCCTGGTACACCTCCGATATACCGAGATACACCTCCGATATTCCGAGGTACACCTCCGATACTCCCAGGTACACCTTTGAGACTCCCAGGTACTTCACTGACACTCCCTGGTATACCTCTGACATTCCCAGGTACACCTCAGACACTCTCAGGTACACCTCTGATACTCCCAGGTACAACTCCAACACTCCCAGGTACACTTCTGACACTCCCAGGTACACCTCTCACACGTCAGGTAAACCTCCTTCTCCTAGGTACCACCTCTGACACTCCAGGTACCTCTGGCTTGCTCCTAGGTATTCCTCTGACACTCCTGGTGCTCCTCTGACACTCCCAGGTACTCCTCTGACACTGCCAGGTACACCTCTGACAATCCAAGGTACTCCACTGACATTCCTGGTACCTTCTGACCTCCCAGGTACGTCCGACACTCCCAGATACACCTCTGTTACTCCCAGGTACATCTCTGGCCTCCCAGGTACACCTCCTGGCCTCCCAGGTACACCTCTGACACTCCCAGGTACCTCTGGCCTCCCAGGAACACCTCTGACACTCCCAGGTACACCTCTGACACTCCTAGGTATTCCTTTGTCACTCCCTGATACACCTCTAACACTCCCAGGTGCACCGCTGACACTTCCAGGTACACCGCTGACACTGCCAGGTACACCTCAGACACTGCCAGGTACACCTAAGACACTCCCAGGTACAGCTCAGACACTCCAAGGTGCACCTCTGACACTCCCAAGTGCACCTCTGATACTCCTAGGCACACCACTGACACTCCCAGGTACACCTCAGACACTCCCAGGTATACCGGTGACACTCCCAGGTACACCTCTGACACTCCCAAGTACATCTCTGACACTCCCAGGTAGTCCTCCGACACTCCCATGTACACCGCCAACACTCCCAGGTACACTTCTCACACTCCCAGGTACACCTCCGACACTCCCAGGTACACCGCTGACACTCCCTGGTTCACCTCTGAGACGTCCAGGTACACCTCTGACACTCCCTGGTACACCTCCGATATTCCCAGGTACACCTCCGATATTCCCAGGTACACCTCCGATACTCCCAGGTACACCCTTGACACTGCCGGGTACACCTTTGACACTCCAGGTACTCACTGACATTCACTGGTACACCTCTGACCTCCCAGGTCACACCATGACACTGCCAGGTACTCCGACACTCAGGTACACCCTCCGACACTCCCAGGTACACCTCTGACACTCCCAGTAACACATCCGACACTCCCAGTTACACCTGACTCTCAGGTACACCCCGACACTCCCAGATACACCTCTAATATTCCCAGGCCTCTGACACTCCCAGTGCCTCCGATACTCCCAGGTACACGTCCAATAGTCCCAGGTACCATCTGACACTCCCGGTACTCCTCTGATACTCCCTGGTTTCACCTCTGACACTCCCAGGTACACCTCCTAACCTCCCTGCTACACCTCTGACCTCCCAGGTACACATCCGACACTCCCAGGTACACCCCTAACACTCCCAGTTACACCCCTGACACTCTCAGGTACCCTGACACTCCCAGATACACCTCTTATGCTCCCAGGTACATCTCTGACACTCCCAGGTACACCTCTGACACTCCCAGGTACACCTCTGACACTCCCAGGTACCATCTGACACTCCCAGGTACACCTCTGACATTCCCAGGTACTCCTCTGACACTCCAGGTACACCTCAGACACTCCCAGGTACACCCCTGAGCTCCCAGGTACACCTCTGACCTCCGAGTACACCCCAGACACTCCCAGGTACCTCTGACACTCCCAGGTACACCCCAGACACCCAGGTACTCCACTGACATTCACTGGTACACCTCTGACACTCCCAGGTACACCGCCCCAGCACCAGGTACCTCCGGCACTCCAGGTACCTCCGACACTCCCAGGTACACTTTTCACAGTCCCAGGTACACGACCTCCCAGGTACACTCTGACACTCCAGGTACACCTCTGACACTCCAAGGTACACCTCTGACTCTCCCAGGTACAGCTCTGACACTCCCAAGTACTCCACTGACATTCCCTGGTACACCTCTGACACTGCCAGGTACACCTCTGATAATCCCAGGTTCTCCTGTGACACTCCCAGGTACCTCTTACCTCCCAGGTACACCTCTGACACATACAGGTACCTCCGATATTCCCAGGTACCCGTATTCCCAGGTACCCCTCTGATACTCCCAGGTACACCTTTGAGACTTCAGGTACTCCCCCAGCACTCCCTGGTACATCTGACATTCCCAGTTACACCTCCGAGACTCCCAGTTCACCCCTGACACTCCCAGGTACACCTCTGAGCACTTGCCAGGTACCTCTGATCTCCCAGGTACACCTCTGACGTTCCCAGGTCCTCCCGATGCTCCCAGGTACCTTCGATGCTCCCAGGTACACATCGGCCTCCCAGGTACTCTCTGACCTCCCTGGTACACCTCCGTGTTCCCAGGTACACCTCCGATATTCCCAGGTACACCTCCCGATACTCCAGGTACACCTTTGAGACTCCCAGGTACACCTCTGACCTCCCTGGTACACCTCTGACATTCCCAGTTACACCTCCGACACTCCCAGTTACACCCTGACCTCCCAGGTACCTCCGATGCTCCCAGGCCACACCTCTGGCCTCCCAGGTACTCCTCTGTCCTCCTGACCACCTCTAACTTGCTCCCAGGTGCCGCTGGCCTCCAGGTACACCGCTGACACTGCCAGTTACACCTCAGACACTTCCAGGTACACCTCAGACACTGCCAGGTACACCTCAGACACTCCCAGGCACACCTCAGACACTCCAAGGTGCACCTCTGACACTCCCAAGTGCCTCTCACATGCCTAGGCACCTCTGACCTCCCAGGTACACCTCAGACACTCCCAGGTACACCTTTGACACTCCCAGGTACACCTCTGACACTCCAAGTACATCTGTGATACTCCAGGTACACCTTTGACACTCCCAGGTACTCACTGACATTCCTGTTACACCTATGCCACTCCCAGGTACACCGCCCCAGCACTGCCAGGTACACCTCCTGAGCACTCCCAGGTACACCTCAGACACTCCCAGGTGCACTTCTCACACTTCCAGTACACCTACGACCTCCCAGGTGCACCTCTGACCTCCCCAGGTGCACCTTTAACGGCTCCAAGGTGCACCTCTGACCTCCCAGGTCCCACCTCTGACACTCCCAATACTCCGTGACATTCCTGGTACACCTCTGACACTCCCAGGCACCGTCCGGCTCCCAGATACCTCCTGACACTCCCAGGTTCATCTCTGACCTCCCAGGTACACCACCCAGCCTGCCAGGTACACCTTTGACAATCCCAGGTACTCTGTGAAGCACTCCCTGGTACACCTCCGACACTCCAAGTACCTCTGACACTCCCAGGAACACCTCCGTGTTCCCAGGTAAACCTCCGATGTTCCCAGGTACACCATTGATGCTCCAGGTACACCTTTGAGACTCCCCAGATACTCCACTGATGCTCCCTGGTGCACACCTCTGACATTCCCAGTTACACCTCCCGAGACTCCCAGTTACACCCCTGACACCTCCCAGGTTACACCTCTGACACTCCAGGTACACCCTGATGCTTGGTGCACCTGACCTCCCCAGGTACACCTCGAACACTCCCAGGTACACCTCCCAGCCTCCCAGGCATACCTCCTGACACTCCAGGTACACCATGACACTGCTGGGTACACCTCTGACACTCCATGTACACCTCCTGACACTCCCAGGTACCTCTGACACTCCCAGGTACACTCAGACAATCAGTACACCCCAGATACTCCCAGGTACACCCAGACATTCCCAGGTACACCTCCGACACTCCCAGGTACACCTCTGACCTCCCAGGTACACCTCAGCCTCCAGGTAGACCTCTGACACTCCCATTACACCACTGACATTCCTGGTGCACCTCTGACACTCCCTAGGTGCTCGTCCAACTCCCAGATACACCTCTGACACTCGCAGGTGCATCTCTGACACTCCCAGGCACCTCTGACACTCCCAGGTACCTCCCAGCCTCCCAGGTACACCTCCGGCACTCCAGTTACACCCCTAACCTCCCAGGTACACCTCCTGACCTCCCAGGAACATCTCTGATACTTCCAGGTACACCTCCTGACACTCCCAGGTACCTCTGGCCTCCCAGGTACACACTCAGACACTCCCAGTTCCGCCTCCGACACTCCCAGGTACAACTCCGACACTCCCAGGTAAACCTCCGATGCTCCCTAGGTACACCTCTGACACTAGCAGGTACCTCTGACACTCCTGGGTATTCTCTGACACTCCAAGATACACCTCTGACCTCCCAGGTACACCTCAGACACTCCCTGAGTGCACCTCACACACTCATAATTACACCTCTCACATTCCCAGGTGCTCCTGTGACACTCCCTGAGTACTTCTCTGACACTCCCAAGTACACCTCAGACACTCCCAGGTACCTCAGACCTCCCAGGTACAACTCAGGCGATTCCCAGGCTTTCTGACACTCCCAGGTACACCGCTGACACTGCCAGGTACACCTCTGACACTCCATGCTTCACCTCCGACACTCCCAGGTACACCTTTGACACTCTGCAGGTACCTCGAACACTCCCAGGTACACCTCCGTCCTGCTCCCAGGTACCTCCAGGCACTCCCAGGTACACCTCCGACACTGCCATGTACACCTCCCAGCCTCCCAGGTACACCTCTGACCTCCCAGGTACACCTCTGACACTCACAGGTGTTGCACCTCTGACCTCCCCAGGTACACCTCTGACATTCCCTGGTGCACACCTCGGCCTCCCTGGCACACCTCTGACACTCCTGGGTGCACCTCAAGCACTCTCAGGTACACCACTTGTTGCTCCAGAGGCCACACCTCCCAGCTTGCTCCAGGTGCCTCAGCACTCCCAGGTTACACCTCCGAACTCCCAGGTACACCTCGGCCACTCCCAGGTGCCCACTTCTCACCTCCCAGGTACCTCCGACTGCTCCCAGGTACACCGCTGACCACCCAGGCTGCACCTCTTACACTCCCAGGTACACCTGTGCCTCCCAGGTACCTCTGACCTCCCAGGTACACCTTTGGCCTCCCAGGTACCTCCCAGCACTCTGCAGGTACACCTCTGACACTGCCAGGTACACCTTGACCTCCCAGGTGCTCCACTGACATTCACTGGTACCTCTGACACTCCCAGGTAAACCTCCGACACTCAGGTGCACTTTTCACAGTCCCCAGGTACACCTCCGACACTCCCAGGTACCTCTTACACTCAGGTGCCACCTCGACACTCCAAAGGTACACCTCTGACTCTCCCAGGTACAGCTCTGACACTCCCAAGTACTCACTGACATTCCCTGGTACACCTCTGACACTGCCAGGTACACATCTGATAATCCCAGGTTTCTCCTGTGACCTCCAGAGTACACCTCCGACACTCCCAGGTACACCTCGATATTCCCAGGTACACTTCGATATTCCCAGGTGCCTCTGATGATACTCCCAGGTACACATTTGAGACTTCCAGGTATCCACTGACACTCCCTGGTACACCTCCCAGTTCTCCTCCGAGACTCCCAGTTACACCCCTGACCTCCCAGGTACACCTCAGGCACCCCCAGGTGCCTCTCATACTCCCAGTTACACCTCTGACCTCCCAGGTACCTCCGATACTCCCAGGTACACTTTCGATACTCCCAGGTACACCTCTGACACTCCCAGGTACTCTTCTGACACTCCCTGTGGTACACCTCCGATATTCCCAGGTTGCACCTCCGATATTCAGGTACACCTCCGATACTCCCAGGTACACCTTTGAGACTCCCAGGTACTTCACTGACATGCCTCCCCTGGTATGCCTCTGACATTCCCAGGTACCTCTGACACTCCCGGGTACACCTCTGTGCTCCTAGGTACACCTCCCCAGCCTCCCAGGTCCCGCCTCCGGCCTCCCAGGTACAACTCCGACCTCCCTAGGTACACCTACGATATTCCCAGGTACACCTCCGATATTCCAAGGTACACCTCAGATACTCACAGGTAACTGGCCTCCCAGGTACACCTCTGACATTCCCAGTTACACCTCCGGCCTCCCAGTTACACCCTGGCACTCCCAGGTACACCTCCGATACTCCCAGGTACCTCTGACACTCCCAGGTACTCCTCTGACACTCCCTGGTTCACCTCTGAGACTCCCAGGTACACCTCTGACACCTCCCTGGTACACCTCAGATATTCCCAGGTACACCTCCGATACTCCCAGGTACACCTCTGATACTCCCAGGTACACCTCAGACGCTCCCAGGTCACCTCCGACCTCCCAGGTACAACTCCGACACTCCCAGGTACACCTCCTGGCCTTCTCCAGGTACCCACTGCATTCCCTGGTACCTCTGACACTCCCAGGTACCTCCGACACTCCCAGATACACCTCCTTTGCTCCCAGGTTCATCTCCGACACTCCCAGGTACACCTCTGACACTCCCAGGTACACCTGCTGACACTCCCTAGTGCTCTCTGTCACTCCCTGATACACCTCTAACATTCCCATGTGTACCTTGACACTCCCAGGTACACGCTGACAGTGCCAGTTACACCTCAGACACTTCCAGGTACACCTCAGACACTGCCATGTACACCTCAGAACCTCCCAGGCACACCTCAGACACTCCCAGGTACCTCTGACCTCCCAGGTGCACCTCCTGACACTCCCAGGTACACCTCCGACCTCCCAGGTACCTTCTCCACCTCCGGGTACCCTCCGACACTCCCAGGTACCTCTGACACTCCCAGGTAAACCTCTTACACTCCCAGGTGCACCTCTGACCTCCCAGGTACACCTCTGACACTCCCAGGTACACCTCTGACACTCCAGGTACACCTCTGACACTCCCAGGTACCTCTGACACTGCCGGTACACCTTTGACACTCCCAGGTACTCACTGACATTCCTGGTACACAGCACACTCCAGGTACACCATGACACTGCCAGGTAAACCTCCGACACTCCCAGGTACCTCCGACACTCCCAGGTACACTTTTCACAGTCCCAGGTACACCTCCGACCTCCCAGGTACTCTCCCAGCCTCCCAGGTACACCTCTGACACTCCAAGGTACACCTCTGACTCTCCCAGGTACCAGCTCTGACACTCCCAAGTACTCCACTGACATTCCCTGGTACACCTCTGACACTGCCAGGTACACCTCTGATAATCCCAGGTTCTCTGTGACACTCCCAGGTACCTCCACGGCTCTCCCAGGTACCCTTCCGATATTCCCAGGTACCCCTCTGATACTCCCAGGTACACCTTTGAGACTTCCAGTACTCCACTGACACTCCCTGGTACCTCCTGACATTCCAGTTACACCTCCGAGCTCCCAGTTACACCCTGACACTCCAGTCTGGCACTCCCAGGTACACCTCCTGATACTCCCAGGTACACCTCTGACACTCCCAGGTACACCTCCGATACTCCCAGGTACACCTTCGATACTCCCAGGTACATCTGACACTCCCAGGTACTCCTCTGACCTCCTGGTACACCTCCGATATTCCCAGGTACACCTCCGATATTCCCAGGTACCTCCGATACTCCCAGGTACACCTTTGAGACTCCCAGTGCTTCACTGACACTCCCTGGTATGCCTCTGACATTCAGGTACACCTCTGACACTCCCAGGTTACCTCTGATACTCCTAGGTACACCTCTGACACTCCCAGGTCCGCCTCCGGCCTCCCAGGTACAACTCCGGCACTCCTGGGTACACCTGATATTCCCAGGTACCTCCGATATTCCAGGTACACCTCAGATACTCCCAGGTACACCTTTGAGACTCCCAGGTACTCCACCCCAGCACTGCCAGGTACCTCTGA
>NW_024745377.1:0-9395 GCF_018991925.1 Homarus americanus | reverse complement strand
AGAGAAACAATTGAGACCCTGCAATTGTGTGTAAATGAGGCAGAAAGTCGGATCAGCAACCTGGGACTTGGTCACAATTTTTGTGATGCCATATGGCAGCAGGGTCTACCATTAGACAACACATTATGCCTCCAATATCTTTCCAGGCGGTAGTACTTGCATGTTTAATGACTGCCTGTTACCTATTTGGTTATATTGTTGGTAATACATAAAATAATAGCGCCTGACGTAATGTAGCTTCTAACATTTGTCTTTGGGTTCATTATTCCCGATCATATACTGTATATAAGAGTAATGCATGACGTCAAATAACTCACATCTTTTTTACTTTTTTTTACCCATGATGATACATAATATTCGTGCATGACTTCGTGCGGGTTTACAATTTTCCCTCGAGTACATATCACCCGAAGATAAGTGCGTGACGTCGAGTGGTCGCTTACAACCTGTTCTTTGTTTTACTTGTCGCGGTAGTGCATGACATGGCCGGAAAAGAGACTGTGATGGTTGGTGACATGTAATTGGGGTTAGGATAAGCTATCGATAATGATAAACCGTAAGTTGATTTGACCTAGGATAACCCAATAAGGTTATTTAGTGAACCTTGGGTGAGAATCTATGGGTATAATAGCTGGCAGTTTTGGGGAAGACAAGGCTGAAGGATCCTGGGGAAGACACGGAAGAAGGATCCTGGGGAAGACACGGCTGAAGGATCCTGGAGTAGACACGGAAGAAGGATCTTGGGGAAGACACGGAAGAAGGATCCTGGGGAAGACACTGCTGAAGGATCCTGGAGTAGACACGGAAGAAGGATCCTGGGGAAGACACGGAAGAAGGATCCTGGGGAAGACACGGCTGAAGGATCCTGGAGTAGACACGGAAGAAGGATCCTGGGGAAGACACGGAAGAAGGATCCTGGGGAAGACACGGAAGAAGGATCCTGGAGAAGACAAGGAAGAAGGATCCTGGGGAAGACACGGAAGAAGGATCCTGGGGAAGACACGGCTGAAGGATCCTGGAGAAGACACGGAAGAAGGATCCTGAAGAAGACACGGAAGAAGGATCCTGGAGAAGACACGCAAGAAGGATCCTGGGGAAGACACGGAAGAAGGATCCTGGGGAAGACACGGCTGAAGGATCCTGGAGAAGACACGGAAGAAGGATCCTGGAGAAGACATGGAAGAAGGATCCTGGGGAAGACACGGAAGAAGGATCCTGGGGAAGACACGGCTGAAGGATCCTGGGGAAGACACGGAAGAAGGATCGTGGAGAAGACACGGCTGAAGGATCCTGGGGAAGACATGGAAGAAGGATCTTAGAGAAGACAAGGAAGAAGGATCCTGGGGAAGACATGGAAGAAGGATCCTGGGGAAGACAAGGAAGAAGGATCCTGGGGAAGACACGGCTGAAGGATCCTGGGGTAGACACGGACGAAGGATCCTGGGGAAGACACGGAAGAAGGATCCTGGGGAAGACACGGAAGAAGGATCCTGGGGAAGACACGGAAGAAGGATCCTGGGGAAGACACGGCTGAAGGATCCTGGGGAAGACACGGAAGAAGGATCCTGGAAAAGACACGGAAGAAGGATCCTGGGGAAGACACGGAAGAAGGATCTCGGGGAAGACACGGCTGAAGGATCTTGGGGAGGACACGGCTGAAGGATCCTGGGGAAGACACGGAAGAAAGATCCTGGGGAAGAGACGGAAGAAGGATCCTGGGGAACACACAGAAGAAGGATCCGCAATGGAAGACACGGAAGCGGATCTGGTGGCATTGCAACTGAAGGATCCTGGGAAGACACGGAAGAAGGATCGCGGGAAGGCCACGGCTGAAGAAGTTCCTGGGGGAGACACGGAAGAAGGATCCTGGAGAAGACACGGAAGAAGGATCCAGGAGAAGACACGGCTGAGGATCCTGGGGAAGACACGGAAGAAGGATCCTGGAGAAGACAAGGCTGAAGGATCCTGGGGAAAACACGGAAGAAGGATCCTGGGGAAGACACGGCTGACGGAATCTGGGGAAGACACAGAAGAAGGATCTTGGGGAAGACACGGAAGAAGGATCCTGGAGAAGACACGGATGAAGGATCCCGGGGAAGACACGGCTGAAGGATTCTGGGGAAGACACGGCTGAAGGATCTTGAAGACACGGAAGAAGCGATTCAATGGAAGGGTTGACCCTTGGAAGATACGGTGATCTGGGGAAGACACGGAAGAAGGATCTGGGAAATTATTACGGCCATTGAAGGATCTTGAAAAGACACGGAAGAAGGATCTCTGGGAAGATACAGTAATAGCGGATCTTGGAAGACACGGAAGAAGGATCTCGGGGAAGACACGGCTGAAGGATCTTGGGGAGGACACGGCTGAAGGATCCTGGGGAAGACACGGAAGAAAGATCCTGGGGAAGACACGGAAGAAGGGTCCTGGGGAAGACATGGAAGAAAGATACTGGAAAAGACACGGAAGAAGGATCCTGGGGAACACACGGAAGAAGGATCCTGGGGAACACACAGAAGAAGGATCCTTGGGGAACACACGGAAAAGGATGCCATTAAGGAAGTGTTCAAATAAACCTGAAAAACAGTCTAGTACACACCATAACTAAGTCTAATTAAGTCAGAGAGACATTCCTGAAGTAGCCATAACGTGATCAAAACTCCGGCTCAGTTATTCTATATATCACAAGTACTTCCAGCACCAGTGGCTTCCTTGTCTGGCTGCCCGGGGGTGTTACGTTATTTACCAAGCTCGTTTACCTAAGATGGTGAAACCTAGAGGAAATTATACCATTTATCGCGGACGAAGATAAAAGGAATATGCTATGATATATTAGTGCGTGTATCAAATATTTCTGCCTTTATTCACAAAATGAACCAATATGATATATAAAAGAATTACTGTTCTGATATATGTTGTAATGTAATTAGTTAAATCTGTGAGTTATCTAATTATTAATTTTTTTAACTTTATTTTGTATGAAATTATTATTATTATTATTATTATTATTATTATTATTATTATTATTATTATTATCATTATCATTATCATTATTATTATTATCATTATTATATTTTCGCCACCAGGCCCTGATGTGGGTCAGTAACCTATGCTTCGGTGGGCTAACCTCTGTCAAAAATAAAGGCTAACGTTATACGTACTGCAACATGTGTTGTTGCAGTGCATAGAGAGTGATGTATAGATTAGGTCTTGTGTACTTTGTGATGTGCAAGTGTTTATGATGAGAATATTCATGCAAATGTTAGGTATGGAAAAGATTTAACATGTGTATGTGTGCGTGTGTGTGTTTTTGGGGGTGTATAATCACAGTTCCAGCGTATAGATGTTTCCATCCTATCAGATAACATAAAACCACAATGGAGTAAGAATTGCCTTTGTAGCTGTGTTGTTTATTCATACGGCTCATTAGCCTGAATGTTTCCGTGTTACTTCTACATTCAGGTGTTCAACATGTAAATAATTGTCATAGAGCCGTGCTGTATGCCAATTACATTTTAATTCACCTGGCGGAAATACTGTTTCCTTTCTAAACAATGTTTTCCTGTAATACTTGTTAGTTTACAGTTCAGTATTTCTAGCTGATATATTTCATTCTCAATTAATGATTTCAATTATGAAAGACAAGGCTGGATACATGTAAATAAAATACAAACCTACTAAATATGTTTCACGACAAACCGTAACTTGAGATAGAGAAAATGTTGGTGTGGGTCCCGTAAAACAGATAAAACAGATACATTACGCAACTGAATGTTTTACCAAGACTCACAGAAGCCTCGTGCAGGTTCACCGACTCTTGGGAAGAAGTTATCACCACCGTTTTGTCTATAATGATTATCTAAATTTGGTTGGCGTGAAAGTGGCATAAATATTTAAATGTTCTTACTCATATAAACAGGTATTGGTGTATGATGGTAGGGAGAAGTGCCTCACCTCCTTCACTAAGCGTTCTGTTGTGGCTCTCGTTTTATGACAACATTCTCATACAAAAAATTAATATTAATATAAATACAGAAACAATTCAGTGTCACCAGGTAGGTCACCTGCCAGTGGTATTTGTTGTGTACAGTGTATCCCAGACAGGAGGTCCAGCACGAGGTACTATTAAGAAACACCAGACCAACCTTACCGTAAATATGTTGCCAGGACATTGTGTATGGACAAGTGATCTGTCCTGGTAATAAATCTGATGTAATTCACATTACTATGTTATAATATTTTAAAGTAGGAATAATTTACATTATTATTACAGTTCATTGATGAACACAACAACTTATATTATACATTTATTACACCAATATGTGTTGGTGACTGGATGTTATTGTTTGTGTCCCTGTACAGTGTATGTTTGTGGTCAATTATGTCTTATGTGTTTAAGTGTGAACCTCAGTTTGTTGTTGAACAATTTATAAATTTGTGAACATAATTCTGAAGGTTCTTGACATGTGTGTACGTGTGTGTCGTCTTCACAAGACAATTACTATACAATATTTCTTAATAAAGTTGATACAATTCTGAGAGAGTATTTCACTTCATCATTTACCGACTTATTAAATTACTGTATGGTTATAATGGAATCATTTTATTGATAAAGTAAATATATTCTTCATTGCTCTGCTTATTGTATTAGTATAAGAATAAATAAGTGACAAAGATATACAAGAGGAGTGAATTATTCATTATAAAATAGCTTTTACACATTAACCAATACTGTATATTAAGAGAAGTGAAGTGGCTTATAAACCGTCTACCTATCTATCTATCTACGCGTACAGTGCAGTATGATACGGAATCCATTATTTATAAACAAAAATGTATTTGTCTGTGTTGAGACCATAAGTCAAAAATTCAGGACAAAACACAATAATCACAAACTACAGCGATGAGAGGCAACTAACAAATTACCCTTTGGTGTCTGATCCAACACAGTAACGTCGCCGCCCAAGTGACAGGTGTTGCAGCAAACGAAAATCCTCACACTCCTCTCAACACTGTCAATAGATACTCTTGTCGGTGGTTATTGGAAAAGACTTAATATGAGCTCCATGTGTCGCCCCACCAGAAGCTGAGTATGTGTCAACAGCTGTACCAGAAGCTGAGTATGTGTCAACAGTTGTACCAGAAGCTGAGTATGTGTCAACAGTTGTACCAGAAGCTGAGTATGTGTCAACAGTTGTACCAGAAGCTGAGTATGTGTCAACAGTTGTTCCAGAAGCTGAGTATGTGTCAACAGTTGTACCAGAAGCTGAGTATGTGTCAACAGTTGTTCCAGAAGCTGAGTATGTGTCAACAGTTGTACCAGAAGCTGAGTATGTGTCAACAGTTGTACCAGAAGCTGAGTATGTGTCAACAGTTGTACCAGAAGCTGAGTATGTGTCAACAGTTGTACCAGAAGCTGAGTATGTGTCAACAGTTGTACCAGAAGCTGAGTATGTGTCAACAGTTGTACCAGAAGCTGAGTATGTGTCAACAGTTGTACCAGAAGCTGAGTATGTGTCAACAGTTGTACCAGAAGCTGAGTATGTGTGAACAGTTGTACCAGAAGCTGAGTATGTGTCAACAGTTGTACCAGAAGCTGAGTATGTGTCAACAGTTGTACCATAGCTTCGAGTATAGCCAATAGTTGAGCTAGGTTGATGGCACAACAGCTGTTCAGGCTGAGTATTATGTGTCAACAGTTGTACCAGAAGCTGAGTGTGTGTCAACAGTTGTACCAGAAGCTGAGTGTGTGTCAACAGTTGTACCAGAAGCTGAGTATGTGTCAACAGTTGTACCAGAAGCTGAGTATGTGTCAACAGTTGTACCAGAAGCTGAGTGTGTGTCAACAGTTGTACCAGAAGCTGAGTATGTGTCAACAGTTGTACCAGAAGCTGAGTATGTGTCAACAGTTGTACCAGAAGCTGAGTATGTGTCAACAGTTGTACCAGAAGCTGAGTATGTGTCAACAGTTGTACTGTATTGAGTATAGTTTCAATAGCTACCCAGGTTGAGTATGCAAATAAATAGTTAAAATTATAGGCTGAGTATGTCACACACCAGAAGCTGAGTGTGTGTCAACAGTTGTACCAGAAGCTGAGTATGTGTCAACAGTTATACCAGAAGCTGAGTATGTGTCAACAGTTGTACCAAAAGCTGGAGTATGCGGTTGTACCAGAAGCTGAGTATGTGTCAACAGATATACTAGACTACCAATTTCATCAAAGTCTGGGCCAAAATCTCAGTTGCACCCATAGACATACAAGAAGCTGTATAAGAGTCCACTTTGTTCCATCAGATGTATACGAAGTCCAGTTTGTTCCATTAAATAATACCTCCATTACTTACAGCCATTTTTTTACCCCTCACTGGCCGTATAATCCACATTGAATGAACACTTCACTGTATTTTTTTTCGATTTGTTTAGTAAATGTATGAGAGGATGATTAACTATAACGAACAGTGTGTGTGTGTGTTTATTTACATCTGCCATGAAATAAATATATATCACCGATCAGAATAAATGTCAACAATACATTACTGTTTTAGTGAGTGATGTCTCTCTCTCTCTCTCTCTCTCTTGATGAAATAACGCCTACATATATATCTAATAGTATACAGTGTGTGTGGGGGGTGAGAGGCGTTTTATGCATTGTTGTACGTTGATGAATGTTGTAAATAAAGCAGATAAAAGTTAATATTTATAAGTGTAGTGGACCAGTACACTCGTCTTGAAAGATCGTAGTTGTCTTTAGTTTCGATCTCCTGGTATGGTGAAATTATAGGTTTGGATCGTTTTATTTTTGTTATGGAATTTCTCTCTGTCTATCCTTCAGTAGTTAGAGACCAGAAGACACATTAGTTCTATTTGTCTAGGCTACTCCTTGACACCGGATCATACCCATCTCTGACTAAGGGTGTGGTCGTGTTGGCGTTAGCTGCTCTAAATCTCCAAGGAACTTACGTCTATGTGACCTTCAGGCTGGCCTTCCTCTTACACTATAATGTGGCAGCTCTTGTGCAAATATTGGCAGGAATATTATTATTTATATCCTTGAAAAAAAACCACCTTATATTTACCACAAGTATAACCACAAGTAAGAGAGAGAGTGTGCTGGCGTGCGTGTGTGCTTGCTTGCTTAGTCAGTCATATACCTTATAAATATAATACAGTGTATATC
Organism: Homarus americanus; assembly: GCF_018991925.1. NCBI lineage: Eukaryota > Metazoa > Arthropoda > Malacostraca > Decapoda > Nephropidae > Homarus > Homarus americanus. The sequence continues at coordinate 2,217 of NW_024745377.1, read as the reverse complement.
AGTAAGCAGGAGGCGCTGTAGCCATAGTAAGGTGGTGAGCAGCTGGGCCTTGTTGGTCCCCTGATCTACCTTGTAAGAGGCATCCTTCTTTTAAAACTTTAGTTCCTGTTTACACATATCCCGTGTAACTCCCGGCGTAATGTGATCGTTTGTCGGGTTTAGCTAAAAGGATATTTATTTCGAATGAGTATTTTTTGCTTGCACCGTGTATAAATTTCCATGTGATTACTTGCTAAACTGACAAACCATGATGACCTTGTTCTTTACTCTACCGGTACGTAATAATGACACTAATATATTAAATATGAAAGAGAAGGAAGGTGAGGAGGAGGGATAGAAACTAGGAATAATGTAGGAAGGGAGAACAGATAATAAAGGAAAATGGAAGAAAACGGAAGGAAAAGGGTGAGGATGAATCGAGAAATCTGAAAACGAGGGAATGAAAAAGGAGACGGGGGATGAAGAGGAAATACTGAAAAAAAATGGAAAGAAAATGGAAAGGAATAAGTCGAGTGGACAAACAAAAACAAGTGGGAACTACACACAAAACTGGGAAAAAAATTGCAAAAACTTAAGTTAAAAGAAATGAAGAAAAGGGTGTATTTCGGTGTTGTCATATTTATGGTAATCTTATACAAATTCACATAGTTTAATAGTTAAAAATGTATATTATGTTAAGTATAATACAACATTACTGATAACTGTCTCGTGGGTTTTCACATTATCAAGATTATAATTTGTGTTATTAAGATTTATCCTTAATAAATAGTTCAATGAAAGTTGTTACCGAAAGTTTCATATGAATGTAAGGGAATTTATTTTACCCCCAAAATAACACATTTTTTGTTATGCTGTGCCAGCCAAGAATACATTTACTTGTGTTTTTGGAGAATATTATGGTAAGTCTCGTCTGGTCTATTTTTAGCATATAACATTATTTAAATATTACGCTGCACGGTCAAGGTCTAACAAAAAGAGGGAAGGTAAACTAAGCTGTGTACAGACAACATTATTAAGTTTTTGCTTTCTGACACCTAATGCTCTGTAATTCTGGACTGAAATCCGTGAGAATTCTAATATTAGGTAAAATATGAAGAAAACATGAAGAATTTTTATGACACCGGAATTATTATCATGTACTAAAATTAATGTTTTCTGTAATCTCTTCGTGTCTATCCCATTATTGCCTGTATTACTCACTCTTTATGTTACCTTTGCCCTTTATTTAGTTTTCATTATTCTTTGACCATTTAAAACAATAATAACCCTCACTCTCAGTGTGTGTGAGGCAGACCTCCAGCTGTACTGTAATGTGTGGCGTCAAACTCAGGAACAAAGTAAACTACCTTGTTGTTACCCCAAAGTTATAACTTGTGACACCGGCGTATGACACACTGGTGTATGAGACAGACAAATGGATGTAAAAGGGATATACTTGTTTGTGTCATGTCTGAATTTTAGTCTTTTTACACGGTTCTGTATTTACTATGATGACACTGAATATAAACTTAGCATATGGTAGTGTACATCACAGGCACTCGTATGTATACATCTCTGTTATATTAAGTAGTTCATAGTTCAATATTTTCCTATAGTCATCTCTGCTGAGTGTAGCCTGGTTTAATTAATCTCTCAAATATATCTCATTATTCACTTCCAATATAACTCAGGTGTTGCCGTAGATATAAGAAATAAATTATCTACTATATGATCCAATTTCTCCTATGTTAATTTTACGGTGATTGGTGATTTTACTTTTAACATATTATATTATGTCCGATTTACATATCTCACTTTTGTCAGATACAAATTATATAGGCAGTAAGTACCCTTAGAGACGGGCGCAATATATGCATCCACAGCCATATAAAAAAACAACAACATTCTAATTTAAACATCTCCAGGTGTTAATGTTCTTTAAACAACTAAATAAGTGACATTTCGTGTGTTTACTTACAATTAAATAAGTCAATTTTTTACCTTATTAATTTATACCTGATGTTATTCGCTCTATACCGGTACTGATTCTACTATACATCAATGCTAAATTTATTTCAGTTTTATTTTATATTTTTCTGGAATAAATAATTTCTAATTTTTTATTGAGGAAGAAGTTGTGAGTATTACCTCCACGTCTTGGCCACCACTCACCTCCCTCCTCCACGTCTTGGCCACCACATACCTCCCTCCTCCACATCTTGGCCACCACATACCTCC
>NW_024745376.1:0-42553 GCF_018991925.1 Homarus americanus | reverse complement strand
GATCCTGGGGAAGACACGGAAGAAGGATCCTGGGGAAGACACGGCTGAAGGATCCTGGGGAAGACACGGAAGAAGGATCCTGGAAAAGACACGGCTGAAGGATCCTGGGGAAGACACGGCTGAAGGAGCCTGGGGAAGACACGGAAGAAGGATCCTAGGATCTCGGGGAAGACACGGCTGAAGGATCTTGGGGAGGACACGGCTGAAGGATCCTGGGGAAGACACGGAAGAAAGATCCTGGGGAAGAGACGGAAGAAGGATCCTGGGGAACACACAGAAGAAGGATCCTGGGGAACACACAGAAGAAGGATCCTTGGGGAACACACGGAAAAGGATGCCATTAAGGAAGTGTCCAAATAAACCTGAAAAACAGTCTAGTACACACCATAACTAAGTCTAATTAAGTCAGAGAGACATTCCTGAAGTAGCCATAACGTGATCAAAACTCCGGCTCAGTTATTCTATATATCACAAGTACTTCCAGCACCAGTGGCTTCCTTGTCTGGCTGCCCGGGGGTGTTACGTTATTTACCAAGCTCGTTTACCTAAGATGGTGAAACCTAGAGGAAATTATACCATTTATCGCAGACGAAGATAAAAGGAATATGCTATGATATATTAGTGCGTGTATCAAATATTTCTGCCTTTATTCACAAAATGAACCAATATGATATATAAAAGAATTACTGTTCTGATATATGTTGTAATGTAATTAGTTAAATGTGTGAGTTATCTAATTATTAATTTTTTTAACTTTATTTTGTATGAAATTATTATTATTATTATTATTATTATTATTATTATTATTATTATTATTATTATTATTATTATTATTATTATTATTATTATTATTATTATTATTATTATTATTATTATTATTATTATCATTATCATTATCATTATCATTATCATTATCATTATCATTATCATTATTATCATTATCATTATCATTATCATTATTATTATTATTATTATTATATTTTCGCCACCAGGCCCTGATGTGGGTCAGTAACCTGTGCTTCAGTGGGCTAACCTCTGTCAAAAAAAAAGGCTAACGTTATACGTACTGCAACATGTGTTGTTGCAGTGCATAGAGAGTGATGTATAGATTAGGTCTTGTGTACATTGTGATGTGCAAGTGTTTATGATGAGAATATTCATGCAAATGTTAGGTATGGAAAAGACTTAACATGTGTATGTGTGCGTGTGTGTGTTTTTGGGGGTGTATAATCACAGTTCCAGCGTATAGATGTTTCCATCCTATCAGATAACATAAAACCACAATGGAGTAAGAATTGCCTTTGTAGCTGTGTTGTTTATTCATACGGCTCATTAGCCTGAATGTTTCCGTGTTAATTCTACATTCAGGTGTTCAACATGTAAATAATTGTCATAGAGCCGTGCTGTATGCCAATTACATTTTAATTCACCTGGCGGAAATACTGTTTCCTTTCTAAACAATGTTTTCCTGTAATACTTGTTAGTTTACAGTTCAGTATTTCTAGCTGATATATTTCATTCTCAATTAATGATTTCAATTATGAAAGACAAGGCTGGATACATGTAAATAAAATACAAACCTACTAAATATGTTTCACGACAAACCGTAACTTGAGATAGAGAAAATGTTGGTGTGGGTCCCGTAAAACAGATAAAACAGATACATTACGCAACTGAATGTTTTACCAAGACTCACAGAAGCCTCGTGCAGGTTCACCGACTCTTGGGAAGAAGTTATCACCACCGTTTTGTCTATAATGATTATCTAAATTTGGTTGGCGTGAAAGTGGCATAAATATTTAAATGTTCTTACTCATATAAACAGGTATTGGTGTATGATGGTAGGGAGAAGTGCCTCACCTCCTTCACTAAGCGTTCTGTTGTGGCTCTCGTTTTATGACAACATTCTCATACAAAAAATGAATATTAATATAAATACAGAAACAATTCAGTGTCACCAGGTAGGTCACCTGCCAGTGGTATTTGTTGTGTACAGTGTATCCCAGACAGGAGGTCCAGCACGAGGTACTATTAACAAACACCAGACAACCTTACCGTAAATATGTTGCCAGGACATTGTGTATGGACAAGTGATCTGTCCTGGTAATAAATCTGATGTAATTCACATTACTATGTTATAATATTTTAAAGTAGGAATAATTTACATTATTATTACAGTTCATTGATGAACACAACAACTTATATTATACATTTATTTCACCTATATGTGTTGGTGACTGGATGTTATTGTTTGTGTCCCTGTACAGTATATGTTTGTGGTCAATTATGTCTTATGTGTTTAAGTGTGAACCTCAGTTTGTTGTTGAATAATTTATAAATTTGTGAACATAATTCTGAAGGTTCTTGACATGTGTGTACGTGTGTGTCGTCTTCACAAGACAATTACTATACAATATTTCTTAATAAAGTTGATACAATTCTGAGAGAGTAATTTACTTCCTCATTTACCGACTTATTAAATTACTGTATGGTTATAATGGAATCATTTTATTGATAAAGTAAATAATTCTTCATTGCTCTGCTTATTGTATTAGTATAAGAATAAATAAGTGACAAAGATATACAAGAGGAGTGAATTATTCATTATAAAATAGCTTTTATACATTAACCAATACTGTATATTAAGAGAAGTGAAGTGGCTTATAAACCGTCTACCTATCTATCTATCTACGCGTACAGTGCAGTATGATACGGAATCCATTATTTATAAACAAAAATGTATTTGTCTGTGTTGAGACCATAAGTCAAAAATTCAGGACAAAACACAATAATCACAAACTACAGCGATGAGAGGCAACTAATGAATTACCCTTTGGTGTCTGATCCAACACAGTAACGTCGCCGCCCAAGTGACAGGTGTTGCAGCAAACGAAAATCCTCACACTCCTCTCAACACTGTCAATAGATACTCTTGTCGGTGGTTATTGGAAAAGACTTAATATGAGCTCCATGTGTCGCCCCACCAGAAGCTGAGTATGTGTCAACAGTTGTTCCAGAAGCTGAGTATGTGTCAACAGTTGTACCAAAAGCTGAGTATGTGTCAACAGTTGTACCAGAAGCTGAGTATGTGTCAACAGTTGTACCAGAAGCTGAGTATGTGTCAACAGTTGTACCAGAAGCTGAGTATGTGTCAACAGTTGTACCAGAAGCTGAGTATGTGTCAACAGTTGTACCAGAAGCTGAGTATGTGTCAACAGTTGTACCAGAAGCTGAGTATGTGTCAACAGTTGTACCAGAAGCTGAGTATGTGTCAACAGTTGTACCAGAAGCTGAGTATGTGTCAACAGTTGTACCAGAAATAAGTATGTGTCAACAGTTGTACCAAAAGCTGGAGTATGCGGTTGTACCAGAAGCTGAGTAAGTGTCAACAGATATACTAGACTACCAATTTCATCAAAGTCTGGGCCAAAATCTCAGTTGCACCAATAGACATACAAGAAGCTGTATAAAAGTCCACTTTGTTCCATCAGATGTATACGAAGTCCAGTTTGTTCCATTAAATAACACCTCCATTACTTACAGCCATTTTGTACCCCTCACTGGCCGTATAATCCACATTAAATGAACACTTCACTGTATTTTTTTTTCGATTTGTTTAGTAAATGTATGAGAGGATGATTAACTATAACGAACAGCGTGTGTGTGTGTTTATTTACATCTGCCATGAAATAAATATATATCACCGATCAGAATAAATGTCAACAATACGTTACTGTTTTAGTGAGTGATGTCTCTCTCTCTCTCTCTCTCTCTCTCTCTCTCTCTCTCTCTCTCTCTCTCTCTCTTGATGAAATAACGCCTACATATATATCTAATAGTATACAGTGTGTGTGGGGGGTGAGAGGCGTTTTACGCATTGTTGTACGTTGATGAATGTTGTAAATAAAGCAGATAAAAGTTAATATTTTTAAGTGTAGTGGACCAGTACACTCGTCTTGAAAGATCGTAGTTGTCTTTAGTTTCGATCTTCTGGTAGTGTGAAATTATAGGTTTGGATCGTTTTATTTTTGTTATGGAATTTCTCTCTGTCTATCCTTTAGTAGTTAGAGACCAGAAGACACATTAGTTGTATCTGTCTAGGCTACTCCTTGACACCGGATCATACCCATCTCTGACCAAGGGTGTGGTCGTGTTGGCGTTAGCTGCTCTAAATCTCCAAGGAACTTACGTCTATGTGACCTTCAGGCTGGCCTTCCTCTTACACTATAATGTGGCAGCTCTTGTGCAAATATTGGCAGGAATATTATTATTTATATCCTTGAAAAAAAAAACACCTTATATTTACCACAAGTATAACCACAAGTAAGAGAGAGAGTGTGCTAGCGTGCGTGCTTGCTTGCTTGCTTGCTTGCTTAGTCAGTCATATACCTTATAAATATAATACAGTGTATATCAGTAAGCAGGAGGCGCTGTAGCCATAGTAAGGTGGTGAGCATCTGGGCCTTGTTAGTCCCCTGATCTACCTTGTAAGAGGCATCCTTCTTTTAAAACTTTAGTTCCTGTTTATACATATCCCGTGTAACTCCCGGCGTAATGTGATCGTTTGTCGGGTTTAGCTAAAAGGATATTTATTTTGAATGAGTATTTTTGCTTGCACCGTGTATAAATTTTCATGTGATTACTTGCTAAACTGACCAACCTACAAGAAAATAATTCAGTTTATTTTCTATCAATGTTTTTATGTCAAATTATCTGTAAAACATTGAGTTCTTTATCGGATTTTCAAAGCTAAGAAAGTCATTATTTCGTTCATCAGGCCACTCGAGTTCTATAAAGAAAACGCATTAGACTCGTTCAAAGTAAAATGTATTATTATGAATCACAAAATCCAGAGTGTTTTCTTTATGATTGTTTTACTTTTCTTCACAATCATTTTATGTTACTCTTGTGAAGCTGACCAGAGAGAGAGAGAGAGAGAGAGAGAGAGAGAGAGAGAGAGAGAGTCACAAGGAGACGAATGGAACAGTGAGGTGGAGTAGAAGAAAAATAAAGTGATGGGGAGGTTAGTATCATTGTAGGTCATCAGGTAATATTCCACCAGGTAGTTTAGTCCAGGTATAAATAGTTAAATCACGGAGAAACAGAATGAGTAACGGAGGGCTGATAACTGGATACAAGATGAAAGGATGAGATCTTGAATGGATGAGTGACAGTGAAGTGATGTAATTAATTAGTGAGTGACTGACAGGTAAGATGATGGATAGGTGTGTAATAGTGTGATGGAGAGATTAGGTAAGAGGTACAGGAAGTGATGGTTGAATGAATGATGGAAAGGTGATGGATGATTTAGTCGCGGTTTACGTGATACGATGGATGGATGGGCAATGGAGAAATGATAGGATAATTAGGTGTAAAAAAAAGGAATAAGATGAAAAATGGATGAGTGATGAAAAAAGTGGGATGACGGATGAGGGAAATAGAGTAGTAAGGTGGTGGATGATTGGACAATAAATAGGTGAGGATGAGTGAGAGAAACAACAGTAACAATAACAAAAGAACGTAACTTCAATACATATATGTTAACAGGGGTCGACCTGGCTACCAAGAAGCCACACGGAGCCCTGTCAGGCCATCACAAGGGAGTCACCTACGATACACTATGATATTCTGTACTTATGATCCCTAATTTTTGCGTCCCAAGTGAGGAAATTATAATAAATTAACAGAGAAAAATTATTATCCCTTAGAGTATCAGAATATAAATACGATATGTTAAATACTAAAGAACTGTCATGACTCTTCAGGTGTCCATCAGCCAACAAATCAGCTGCCTTGCTATAAATTGACTCTAGGTTTCAATTACAGGCTTTCAGTGAACAGACTAAATTAGTAGGAGAATGTATGTGTTGATCTTGTATCTAGCAGAGTTAGTGATAGATTATAGGTTATATGAAAGTGTGTGACAGCAGCTAATGAAATATACAGTAAATATACAGTATACCTACTAAAACAGACTACGAGGCACATATCCCAGCGTATAGGTTAAATATACAACATGTTGTTTGTATCCTTTATAAATATTTGTTTAATAATTCACTGCAGTATTGTTGAGTGTTGTCTGTGTGTTACATCTTGTGATATATATCGTTGTGTCAAGTTGTGGGAGTGAGAACCTTAACGTGTTAGACTGGTCACTGTTATAATGTTATTGTGTCTTATATCTATATGACCGAAAGTTATATATCAACGCGTATATCTACATGTTTACAGTCTTTCCTAATGTGTTGAAATGGACAGTAAACTACATAAAAACGTTATAACTGCAAAAATGAATATTATACTGACAGGAAACAAAAGTTGAACATAAAATTGTATATAATTCTTTACGGAGAATTGTGTGTGTCTCTTTGAGTGTGTGTTAGAGAGAGACAGAGTTCGTAATAAAACACTTCACTATAAAATACACTTAATTTCCGCTTGACTTTTATACCGTTAATGTAAAAAGTATTGCGATCTTATATTGCAGGTTTATTGTCATATAAAATATAAAAATTACTTTGAAAATATTTACTTAAACTATATATTATAATTTCTTCCCTTCAGGCTTCGGAAGCATTTAAAACATTATATACGGAATGAAAACAAACTTACATCAACCACGTACATTCTTTTGAACTATGGGAACTTAACACTTCAAACACATATCAAAAAAATCCTTTACCAGAATAACTATTTATGTAATGATTAAACCGACACTTTAAACCTGAGTGAGATGAACCCAACCGTGTCACGTTTGGGGCTCAGTATAAGTGATAGGAAATACGAAGCATCTAATACTCTGCCAACCGGATCAAACGGGGATCAAATCTATTAACATCTATCACGGTTTTCAGTACAAAGGGTCATATACAGTGAGTGAATATACAGGTATTAGGAACTGAAAAAAGTGTTAATTATTGTTTAGTGGTAAAAGTCGTTCTCTCACGGTGGAATATTGAAGTTGGGATCCAAGTCAGAGATGAATTTTGGTACTGTATTTACATTTTTGTGGTACATATTCCTACATGATGACCTTGTTTTTTACTGTACCGGTAAGTAATAATGACACAAATATATTAAATAAGAAAGAGAAGGAAGGTGAGGAGGAGGGATAGAAGCTAGGAATAATGTAGGAAGGGAGAACAGATAATAAAGGAAAATGGAAGAAAACGGAAGGAAAAGGGTGAGGATGAATCGAGAAATCGGAAAACGAAGGAATGAAAAAGGAGACGGGGGATGGAGAGGAAATACTGAAGAAAAAAATGGAAAGAAAATGGAAAGGAATAAGTCGAGTAGAAAAACAAAAACAAGTGGGAGCTACACACAAAAACTGGGATTTTTTTTTTCGCAAAAACTTAAGAAAAAAGAAATGAAGAAAAGGGTGTATCTCGGTGTTTTCATATTTATGGTAATCTTATACAAATTCACATAGTATTAATAGCTAAAAATGTATATTCTGTTAAGCACAATATTGATAACTGTCTCGTGGGTTTTCACATTATCAAGATTATATTTTGTGTCATTAAGATTTATCCTTAATAAATAAGAACATAAGAAGAAGAACATAAGAAAAAAAGGAGTCTGCAATCGGCCGGTTGGCCTGTGCATGGCAGCTCCAGTCGAGAGTTACTACCATTCTCTATCATCCATGAATCTATCTAGCCTCCTTTTAAAACTTTCCAGCGTTCCAGCATTTACTACAAAGTTGCTAAGCTTGTTCTACTCGTCCACCACCCTATTTGTGAACCAGTTCCTTCCTATCTCCCTCCTAAACCTAAACTTATCCAACTTAAATCCGTTGCTCCGAGTCCTATCCTGCTCGGATGTTATAAGAACTTTATCTATATCCCCTTTATTGATTCCTTTCACCCACTTAAATACTTCTATCATATCTCCCCGCACTCCTCGTCTTTCTAGGGAATGTAAGTTTAGTTTCTTTAACCTATCCTGATATGGAAGGTTTCGAAGTCCCGGAATCATTTTCGTCATTCTTCGCTGCACCGACTCTAGTGAATTGATATCCATTCTATAATAAGGGCACCAGAACTGAACCGCATAATCGAGGTGCGGCCTGACTAGCGCAAGATATAGTTGCAATAAGACCTCTGCATTCTTATTACTTACACTTCTAGATATAAAACCCAACACTCTGTTTGCTTTATTTCGAACATTAACGCACTGTTTTCTAGGCCGTAGGTCCGGGCTTACAAGTACCCCTAGGTCTCTTTCACAAGTCGACTTCTCTAGGTTGATGTTGTTAAGGCTGTATACATTGACAGTATTTGTTCTTCCAATATTAAGTACGCTGCACTTGCTGGTGATGAATTTCATTTCCCATTTTTTAGACCACCCCTGCAGTTTATTTCGATCCTCCTGTAGTGCATTTGCATCCTGCCCTGGTTAATCTGCCGCCCTATTTTGGTGTCATCCACAAACTTGCTTATGTCACTGCTGATCCCAGTATCTAGATCGTTTAATGTAGATTATGAACAAGAGTGGGCCTAGTACTGACCCCTGGGGAACCCCACTGGTTACACAGCCCCACTCAGATTCAACACCATCTACGCTGACCCTCTGCGTTCTATCGGTGAGCCATGATTTTATCCAATTTAAAACTTTCCCCTCGATATCATGAGCCTTAATTTTTCTCAGAAGCCTCTGATGCGGTACTCTTTCAAATGCTTTGCTAATGTCTAAGTAAATAACATCGTAATTTTCGTCATTATCTACTACCTCGAAGACTTTCCTAAATAGTTGTTACAGAAAGTTTCATATGAATGTAAGGGAATTTATTTTACCCCCAAAATAACACACAATTTTTGTTATGCTGTGCCAGTCAAGAATACATTTACTTGTGTTTTTGGAGAATATTATGGTAAGTCTCGTCTGGTCTATTTTTAGCATATAACATTATTTAAATATTACGCTGCACGGTCAAGGTCTTACAAAAAGAGGGAGGGTAAACTAAGCTGTGTACAGACAACATTATTAAGTTTTTGCTGTCTGACACATAATGCTCTGTAATTCTGGACTGTGACATCAGTGAGAATTCTAATATTAGGTAAAATATGAAGAAAACATGAAGAATTTTTATGACACCGCAATTATTATCATGTACTAAAATTAATAAAACGAGATTATATAAATTAAAATGTAATTATATTTAAAACTAACTGCTTTTTAGGTCTGCTTTATGTAGATACATAAATATATCTTTTTCATGTTTTCTGTAATCTCTTCGTGTCTATCCCATTATTGCCTGTATTACTCACTCTTTATGTTACCTTTGCCCTTTATTTAGTTTTCATTGTTCTTTGACCATTTAAAACAATAATAACCCTCACTCTCAGTGTGTGTGTGAGGCAGACCTCCAGCTGTACTGTAATGTGTGGCGTCAAACTCAGGAACAAAGTAAACTACCTTGTTGTTACCACAAAGTTATAACTTGTGACACCGGCGTATGACACACTGGTGTATGAGACAGACAAATGGATGTAAAAGGGATATACTTGTTTGTGTCATGTCTGAATTTTAGTCTTTTTACACGGTTCTGTGTTTACTATGATGGCACTGAATATAAACTTAGCATATGGTAGTGTACAGTACAGGCACTCGTATGTATACATCTCTGTTATATTAAGTAATTCATAGGTCAATATTTTCCTATAGTCATCTCTGCTGAGTGTAGCCTGGTTTAATTAATCTCTCAAATATATCTCGTTATTCATTGCCAATATAACTCAGGTGTTGCCGTAGATATAAGAAATAAATTATCTACTATATGATCCAATTTCTCCTATGTTAATTTTACGGTGATTGGTGATTTTACTTTTAACATATTATATTATGTCCGATTTATATATCTCACTTTTATCAGATACAAATTATATAGGCAGTAAGTACCCTAAGAGACGGGCGCAATATATGCATCCACAGCCATATAAAAAAACAACAACAACATTCTAATATAAACATCTCCAGGTGTTAATGTTCTTTAAACATCTAAATAAGTGACATTTCTTGTGTTTACTTACAATTAAATAACTCAATGTTTTACCTTATTAATTTATACCTGATGTTATACCGGTACTGATTCTACCATATATCAATGCTAAATTTATTTCAGTCTTATTTTATATTTTTCTGGAATAAATAATTTTTAATTTTTAATTGAGGAAAAAGTTGTGAGTATTACCTCCGTCTTGGCCACCACACACCTCCCTCCTCCACGTCTTGGCCACCACTCACCTCCCTCCTCCACGTCTTGGCCACCACATACCTCCCTCCTCCACGTTTTGGCCACCACTCACCTCCCTCCTCCACGTCTTGGCCACCACTCACGTCCCTCCTCCACGTCTTGGCCACCACACACCTCCCTCCTCTACGTCTTGGCCACCACACACCTCCCTCCTCACGTCTTGGCCACCACTCACCTCCCTCCTCCTCGTCTTGCCCCTCACCTCTCTCTCCACCACGTCTTGGCCACACACCTCCCTCCTCCACATCTTGGCCACACTCACCTCCCTCCTCCACGTCTTGGCCACCACTCACCTCCCTCATCCACTTCTTGGTCATCACTCACCTCCCTCCTCCACATCTTGGCCACACGCACTTCCCTCCTCCACGTCTTGGCCACCATTCACCTCCCTCCACCATGATTTGGCCACCACTCACTCCTCTCCTCCACGTCTTGGCCACCACATATCCCCCTCCTCCAAGTCTTGGCCACCACTCACCCCCCACTCACTTATGAACTTTGTCGTTAACTAAAGCTCACTCCAGGAGTCTTAGCTGTAAGTCTCACAGCGTATAATCTTACATACCGAGAATATGCCTTCAGCGTTACATAAGGAAGGTAGCTGTAGGCTTTCTTATTAACTGTTAAACATATATTTCCTGGTAAAACCCCCTTTTTTTATCTGTTTGACACATATGTTAATTTTGTTAAAACCAAGGGTTATGAATGAAATATACAAGTAATCCTTCTTGGAAATTGATTTGAATAACATTATCAAATACATAAATCACACTGGTCTACAAAAAAATATTCTTTTTTTCTGGCATGAAACCTTTTAACTGTTTTTTTTACTAACTTTAAGGTGCTGAATCCAAATCTGATCTCAGATTTGCTCCATCACGTAACGTTTTTGCGCTATCGGTATTCCCTATTTTGATGGATTTCACCAAAAATTCCGTTTTCAGAGTTTTTTGCAGGTTCGTGTCTAAAAATTGTGGTGGTTAATTTATATAACATAGTTATTTTGAACTTGTAATAAATCTAACTCCTCTTTTTTATCATTTTCAGGTGAAAACTGATAACCTGGCAACGGCTTCAACATCCCAAAGACGGAATTGCTGCAATGACCCAGATATATTCTGCTACATCTGTGGAAGCTTTACTTTGAAAAGTCAAAGGCGCAACATCACCAGTTTTGTGAAGAGAGTGTACCTCGCTTACTTTAAAGTACCACTTGGAGACCAGGATAAAAGTTGGGCTCCTCACAAAGTGTGCAAAACCTGCCTGGAAACTTTGCGATCCTGGTCTCAAAGAAAGAATGCTAGACTTCAGTTTGGCGTGCCTATGGTTTGGAGAGAACCAACGAATCATTCAGATAACTGCTACTTCTGCCTCGTCAATGTTAAAGGATTCAATAAGAAAAACAAACAATACCTGCAATACCCAAATATCCCATCAGAGATTGAGGATATAGACCGGAATTCACCTGTTTCTACTGATGAAGATGAAGAGACTGATCTTTTCAAGCCATCTGGTGAAGATTGTGAAAAGCCAACGTTGTTTACTCAGTCAGAATTGAATGATCTGGTCAGAGATCTAAATTTGCCAAAACAGTCTGCTGAATTGTTAGCTTCCAGGCTTCAAGAGAAACGACTCTTAAAACCTGGCACGAGTGTCTCCTTTTATCGCAACAGAGAAGAGCAACTGCGGAGGTACTTTCATTCATGTGACCAGCTTGTTTTTTGTAATGATGTAGAAGGACTTCTTCTCTCCATGGGACTACCAGCATATGATAGTAAGGATTGGAGACTTTTTATTGACAGTTCTAAAAGGAGCTTGAAATGTGTTCTTCTTCATAACGGAAACAAGTATGGTTCAATTCCAATCGAACATTCTGTACAAATTAAAGAAGAGTATGAAAACATTAAGACTGTTCTAGAGAGGTTGCAATACCATGCTCATGAATGGTTAATTTGTGTGGACTTGAAAATGGTAAATTTTCTATTGGGCCAGCAAGGAGGGTACACAAAATACCCCTGTTTTCTGTGCTACTGGGACAGCAGGGCTACAGCAGACCATTGGGTGAAAAAGAATTGGCCACCAAGACATAGTTTGACGCCTGGTGACAAGAATATCATTAACGATCCTCTGATTGACAGGAAAAACATTGTCCTTCCTCCTCTGCACATAAAGCTTGGTATCATGAAGCAATTCGTCAAGGCTCTTGATCATAGTGGAGAGTGTTTCAGATATATATGCTCAACCTTTCCAAGTCTTAGCGACGAGAAGAAAAAGGCAGGGATTTTTGATGGACCTCAAATAAGAACACTACTCAGAGATCCACACTTCCTTGCAACAATGACTGAGGCACAGGCAAGAACTTGGAATGCTTTCTCTAATGTGGTGCGGAACTTCTTAGGGAACAAGAAAGCGGACAACTATCAAGAAATTGTGGAAGAGCTGCTCTTGAGTTTACAAGCACTTGGATGCAGAATGAGTATCAAGGTTCACTACTTACACAGTCACTTGGACGAGTTTCCAGAAAATCTGGGAGAAGTGAGCGAGGAGCAAGGGGAGCGCTTTCATCAAGACATTAAAGTAATGGAAGAACGTTACCAAGGTCGATGGGACTCGAACATGATGGCGGACTACTGCTGGAGTTTGATGAGAGACATTCCAGAAGCTGTACATAAGAGATCGGCCAAAAAGAGGAAGTTTATGTAACTGTAACTTGATCTTAATACTTGCACTATTTCTACCGTACATTAATTGTTTTTTTCACCCTTCAATGTTACATTTAAATATTATATGTGCATTAACTTTCCAATCTGATATTAACAATTTTTGGTTATAGAAAAATACAAATTATAATGCTGAAAAAATTTATGTATACATGTTTAAACCGTCAATTTTGATCCAAAAGTTTACGTTTCCCAGCAAAAGTGCAATATGGTATATCTCAAAAACCTGATGCGATAGACAAAAACCAAAGTCATATTTGGATTCTGCACCCCAAATTTACTTAAAATCCGTTTAAAAACCTTGTGCCAGAAAAATTGTGTTGACCGGTGTTATATTTCATTACGCGTAGTCGCTCAAAATGCTGGATATAATGTTCGAAATAAAAAATAAGAAGATTATATAAAATATTTTCTACATTTTCGCTAATTACCTGAATAGATAAATTATTAAAGTAAATATATCTGTCCAGGTATGTAAGAGGGACATCTGTGCGGCACAGTGCACACACAGCAGGTGTAAGAGTGTTATGTTCATACACATTAACTCAGGCGGGAAGCAGTTTACTAACAACTGCATTACCTAAATTGAGTGAGAAGCGGGAATTTGTCTTTGCGTCTTAACTAAAATGATCTTTATTCCAGGACTTTTTGCTACGAAAACTAAGACCTTCCTTAATAAATATATCGATCCTACAGGGGAAGTATTGTTATTTATAGTTTGTTTTGTGGAACGTTATGAGGCCCCTCTTAGTGGTGGCGACAACACAGGCCTCAGTTATCACCTTATCACCGCATTACAGTAATTGACTCCCGCATTTAAAAGATTACGTAGTTTAGTTATATCCAATATGTTTGTCAAATTAAGTGCTGGTGGTTAACGTTTGGCAAGAAGCCAAGGCATTAACTGATGGGCTGTGTACTTAGTCTTGTCTAGCGTTCCCTCACCACCAAATTTATGGGTTTGTGTCCAGACAAGCTGGCGGGACACATATGGTTTCCTCAGCTTAAAGTATTACCTATAAAACTGTCGGAGGTGTGGGAAGGTAAGTGATGGGTCCTGACAAGGTGTGAAGTATATGTCGACTGACCGACCATTCGACACTGAGAAACAGACATAATGTCAGTTACGTAAGGACCCCAGATAAGATGTGCAATGTTATTCATAAAGACAAGTATTTACAGTTACAATGTTCAGTACTGCGTTATGATGAAATATTAATGGAAACGGAAATGCTCTTAAACAACATAAACTGTCTTTATTCGCTTTATGTACCACAAATACAGTAAGTCGTTTGTCGCTGACTATCAAAATGGATCATGAAAACAACCCCAGACTCCCTCGTCTCTCAAATCATACACGGAGGGGTTTTTTGTACGGGGATTAGCCCACCCGGGCACAGGTCACTGACCCACATCGGGACCTGGGGACGTAATAATAATAATAATAATAATAATAATAATAATAATAATAATAATAATAATAATAATAATAATAATAATAATAATAATAATAATAATAATAATAATAATAATAATAATAATAACACATAATAATAATAATAATAATAATAAAGAAATACAAAGAAAAAATTCAATAGTGGGAAACGCTACACTACAGTATATGTATGTTGTGTTATCAAGTAAGAGAAACAATTGAGACCCTGCAATTGTGGGTAAATGAGGCAAAAAGTCAGATCAGCAACTTGGGATTTGGTCACAATATTCGTGATGCCATATGGCAGCAGGGTCTACCATTAGACAACACATTATGCTTCCAATATCTTCCCAGGCGGTAGTAACTCCCTGTTTGATAGCTGCCTACTACCTACTACACTGTATATCTCAGTGATTCCCAACGTGGGGCCTACGCCCCACTGGGGGGCAATTCAATAATAATAGGGGGGCAATATGAAAAATATAGTAATATCAACATTTTTTTTTATTTTACCCTATATGGGTAAAAATTATAAATTTATAGGGTAAAATTGTAATTACAACCTAGCTGAGCACAACAGCTTGCGCAATCTAGTCAAGTGTTCACCCACTAATGTTATCGTGCATCTGGCACCAGCTATATGCGTGGCTTCTGACTTGTTTAACTTTGCAGTTCTTCATCTGCTGTCAAGGAAGAAGGTGAGTTTTAGTCAGCTGCTCAACGCTCCCACTGAAGCTAAAAAAACAGAGGAAACTAACTACAACCAAATTAAATGTGCACAATAAAGCATGGAAGCAGTATTGAATTAAACACAAATGCAAGTTTCATGTTGATATAGTTATCTGTCTCTGTTTTTTAGCTTCACTGAGAGGGCTGGTTAAAGTGCTTTTCATTATGATTATTGATCTTGTTATTCTCTGAAAATAATGTATAAAAATAATCATTCATTGATCTTGTCACAGTAACATTAATTTAAAACTGTGAATATAAAGCTCAATATTTACTTGAAATGACAACTGCATATTGACATTGTGCCTTGTATGTTACAGAAGTTAGATATTAAATTTATTTTCCTAAGTATATAAATATTTTATTTTCACTTTTCAGTTACCCCCATGATGCATAAAATGAACAGTGTGCACGCCAAAAAAAAAGTTCGCCAGTATTCAGATGAGTACTTGCTGTTTGGGTTCATACCAGCGACTCATGATGAAAGGTTGCCTTTTTGTCTGTTGTGCCACCAATGTTTGACTAATGAATCCATGAAGAGAGGTCGTCTCGAAAATCATTTGAAGGCAAAACACAGTATTCATGTTAATTCAAAACTGGAGTAGTTTAAATCCCGAAAGGAGAAGTTTGAAAAAAGATCAACAATAAATTCATTGTTCTCTGCAAGAAGTGCAAGCAAGGATCGTGGTCTTGAGGCTAGTTATGAAATTTCTCTTCTCATAGCAAAATGTGGCAAAAATCATACAATAGGGGAGAATTTAATTAAGCCCGCAATATCAACTTTTCTGAAAGTAGTTCTTGAAAAAGATGACCAAGATCTCAAAAGCATGCCGCTCAGTAATAATACTGTTAGTAGCAGGATTGATGAAATGAGTTGTGATGTAGAAGTACAACTTGTTGAAAAATTAAAATATACAAATTTTTCAATACAGTTGGACGAATCAACTGTAAGAGATAGTGAAGCTCTGTTAATGGCCTATGTAAGATATGTTGATAATGGAGAATTTATTGAGGATATGCTATTTTGCGAAGCATTAGAAACCACCACTATTGCAATTGATATATATATAAGAAATTAAAAACATATTTAGATGATAAGCAGATACCAATGGAGAACATTATATCTTGTGCTGCAGACGGTGCTCCAGTGATGATGGGCAAGAAAAATGGAGTTTTAAAATTATTGAAAGACGACAATCCCCAAATGTTGTTAGTGCATTGTGTTATTCATAGACAGAATTTAGTTTATAAAATAGTTTCCCCTGTTCTAAACGAGACATTGAATGCAGTTATAAAATGCATCAACACTATAAAAGCTAATGCCAAATGTGAGCGTCTTTTCAAACAATTTTGCAAGGATCAAAATGCAGACTATGTAAGATTATTACTTCATACTGATGTAAGGTGGTTATCAAATGGGAATTGCCTGAAAAGATTCATGGAATTATTTGATATTCTTAGTGAGTTCTTGGATGACAAACCTTATATGACTCTGTTACTGACAGTTGATGGTAAAGCACTTGTCAGTTATTTTGCAGATATATTTGAAAAACTCAATGTCTTAAATAAGGAGCTCCAAGGAACAAATATGACTCTTGTTAATTCAAAGGCCAAGACATTTGGCTTTATATCATTTCTGGAATTATCCCAAGAAAATATTTCAGTAAAAAAATTTGAACAATTTTATTGGCTGAATAAATGTGAGGTAACAGATGCTACTTGTCTTGTTATTGTGGAGCACTTAAAAATAATGGTAAGCGATTTCAACTTCAGATTTTCTGATTTGAAAGAAATTAATTATCCATCTTGGATGACTCAGCCATTGCTAGTGGATCTGTCAGATGTAACCATGGAGTATCAAGGAGAACTTTCAGAATTACAAAATGATGACTCGATTAAAACCCTGTTCAAAATAAAAGGAACAATGATGTGGCTCTGTGAAGAAACACAAGCTAAATATCCAAATACAAGTAGTTTGGCAAGAAAACTACTGTTACCATTCCCATCGTCATACTTAGTGGAATGTAGATTTAGTGCTGTGAATGACTTATTACTGAAGAAAAGAAACCGACTGGATATCACTAAACGAGGCGACTTGAGATTGAAATTAACAAAATTTCTGCCTCGGATAAAATCTCTTTGCAGTAGACATCAGGCTCAAGGGTCTCATTAATTGATTGTAATTGAATTTATTTAATCTGATGGTAGATATGTTATACACATTATGAAATGGATTTTATTTGATTAAATTTGAAGTTAAACCCTTTAAAGTTTTATTTGAAAGATACAATTTTTTATGTTAT
The DNA here is from genome assembly GCF_018991925.1 of Homarus americanus. Lineage (NCBI taxonomy): Eukaryota > Metazoa > Arthropoda > Malacostraca > Decapoda > Nephropidae > Homarus > Homarus americanus. The sequence goes on along the minus strand of NW_024745376.1, from coordinate 25,108 downwards.
ACTTCTTCAAAACTGATATTGTTATATCATACTAAACAATTAACGGGTGGGGGACATGAAGAAATTTGTGATAAAAAAGTGGGGCATGGTACTAAAATGGTTGGGAACCACTGGTATATCTACTGCTCTCTTCGTATCTACTTGTCTTCTATCTGCCTCAGTCATTCAGTCATCCTATCCCATTATATCCATATATTCAAACATCAACACAATCTCTATTTTACTTATTCAGACATTTATCTCTCTACCAAATGATCTTTTAATATTACAGTCCTCACTCTGTCTTCTCTTGATCTTCCTCACCCGAACTTCAAGATAATTATTTCCAAGTTAGTTTGTGTCTTGTCATTCTATTATTGTAACCTCATGTTTCACACCTCAACATCAGACGCTGTATTAATCCTTCTACTATGTCCGCCCCGTTTGGTGTAATGTCATACAGATCCTGAGCTTTTACTAGACACAGCTCCAGTAACTTTAATATTTTTTCTCTGCATATGGCCCACTTTCTCCCGACAACAAACAACAGTTCATTCTTATACAGATGGTTCAGCCCTTCTGACTGCCTCAGTCACTCAAAATAAAGTTTTCAGTGGTAGACAACAGACATCATCTCTTCCGGAGGATCTCGCTTGGATAGTTTAGTCACTAGTGGGACCTATCCACCGTTGTTTCCTTCAACGCAACTAAACTAAAGCATATTTCAACATTGATTTTGGTAAATTTATAATCCCACCATCACACGACATTGAAGTTTTATGCATATCCATCAGGCCCAATTTCATGTCTTATTCAACCGGTGAACAGTTGGCAAGCGTTTACGTGAAACAGATGCTCACCCAGATTAATTACTGCTGTCATATGTGGGCAGGATGTGGTGTCGTGGCACTTTGTCACCACTACTTGGTGCAGAGCAGAGGAGAGCAATCAAATTAATCCACAATTATAACCTTACCCTAACACTTCCGGTACTACAGTGACATCTCCTTATTCTCTCTATTCTATACAGTATATATTTCCAAAGTCGCTGTGTTGACGAACTACCGTCGATAGTGCCAGCATCTTGCTCCATCTATCGGCATTTACCGCATCTCTCAATATCCGATATTCATATCCCGGAACAGCACTTCTTGGAACTCTCCATTTCACAATGTTTTTCCTATGTCATACAGCTTCCTGGAGTTTAAAACATCTTGTTGCAAATGTTTCTTCACTCTTTGGTGATGGGTCGCCTTGAAAACGATGCCTGTGTAATCTCTGCCTACACTTTCTATTTGTTAAAAGGTGTTTATAGTACACAAATGATATTGATAGTACATATCCTGGAAGTAAACCGAATATAATCGCTATCCAACTTTTTCCAACCTGGACCTCTCGAACGGACTTCACTTCCTGAATCTCTATCACATACTAACTGTAACTTGCAGCAGAGTAGTGATCTAAACAAACTATTGAAAAATCCTTCTATCAGTTTTATGTTATTTGCTCTACTTCCAGAACAAACTTGCTCAACCACGACAGTTTCAGAGCCCTTCTCCCTGTGTGTAGTACTATAATACATTATGTACAAAGAGGAAACCTCAAATACATTTCCGTTCTTTATACCTCAACTGCCCACACCACCACTACCATTTCCTCCACCCACACCCTTGTATTCAGATCACCAGCATCAACAAAGTATTACCTCTCTCGCTGAACAACACATTTCAGCTCGATTAATCAAAGAGCTTGTTTTTGTGTTTTGTTTCATATTCTTCGATCAAACTTACCCAACAGTTATTCTGGTCTCGATTAAGTCTATCTTCAACCTATTCCACAATGATCGTAAGCAAATTGATTCATATATTACCACATGTCTCCCTATCTGACCAAAACATTGAAAGTTGTTCTATCCCTCTTCTCTTGTCTATACCTAATAACAGCATCTCTCTCTCTCAGTATTTCTACCTCTCTCCTCCCATGTACTGTACACCACACTATCTTTCATCCTCTTATTCCGCCCAGCAAATTCGTCTCACTCACTGCCACCGTCCTGTATTGTAATGGTCGCCGTAAATCATTGTAACCGATATTGCAGGAGCGTCTCTAATATTAGTCCCGAATTGCTTCTACATAGTCGATAACCTAATTTATCTAAATATAAGACATTGACAAAGAAGAGTTATATTATAAGGAAAATAAACTCATATCTTCATGAGTAACATTCCCAATAAAAACACATCGGTAAACTTGCACCCAAACGAGGTACTAAATCAGTGAGTGGTAATCTTCACTTTTGATCTTTTGACCAAGAAATATAATTTTGGCTATGATAAATAACAATAATGTATATATATGTATATATATATATATATATATATATATATATATATATATATATATATATATATATATATATATATATATATATATATATATATATATATATATATACACGTGGCGGCGGGTGTGTCCTCACTAGGTGTGGTGTTAAGAATATCAACCTGGGATGAGAGAGATTTGTTGGTAATGGAATTTACAGGAAACGAAAGAAAATATTGATAATATATGTATATTCAGGAAAAATAATAATAAGTGAAACAACTATATATTGATCAAATAAATGATGACGTGCTCTAAATTCTATTATCAGTTGATAGCAACACGATAGCCAACTCACAAATAAAATGTAAATTACATACGACATAAAATTTTGGATATTCATAAAACAATTTACATGACGTCAAAAGAGTTCTTTAAATTTTTTGTTGGACTGTAAAATGTATTTTGTAATTTGGCTTAAATTTCATAGTGGATATATTTTTGTCTCTTCTGCTTAACAACATTTACTTGTTGCTTTCCATTTGAACTTATAATTTAATTATCCAGAAGATTCTTTAGACACTTTCAGAGTTGACTCACACAAGCAGTAAGATGAAAAAAGTCTGAAAAAAGTTTATTACAGTATAATTTTGTTCCTAATAGTTCTCTCAGTAAGATTTTGCCTCTTTGTTGTGTTATGTGTCGCCTCTTCTTACTCTCTCAAGTATTAACTGATCCATCATGTGTGTAGCATCTTGATGGGTCTTAGACACATGACGATTTACACGAGTAATATTTGCCTACACATTAAATTCTGTTCCGAGAGGAAAAAAACAAAGATTTCGTATTAGTATCATTTTGTATGTTATTAAAATATAAATCTATTTTTACAAAACTTATGTAAATTAATTGAAAAATTACATCACTAATACTGAAGAAGTAGATGATTCGACTAAAAACTCGCCCAGTGATATTCAGCTGTTGTAATAATTATGTTAAGCTGATAGAGAAGAGCTGATTCTAAAATATACTCCCACAACACCTTGCTCCAGAGTCTAGTTTTACCTAACAGCCTCGACAACATAATCCAGAGACGTCCTCACCCTTAGCACAAGTTGACGACCCCTTTGTTAACAACATTATCTGGTCTTTTATTTATGACATTCATTACTAAGATATTATACATAACATTACAAAGAAAATACATCCACTTCCTGTAATACCTCATGGATCTGATTAATATGAGGTGAATTATTACTTTTTATTCTCGAATATCAAAACTCAGAGCTGCATTAATAAATTAAATAACACATACCATTATACTAGTTAAGGAACATCACCCAAGGGTAAAGATTGTAAAAAGCAACAACACATTAGACCAGCAGTTGTGTGTATCATCAATTACCAGGCGGTGGTGGGGTAAACCTCTGCGGTTACCACACGCCAAGTTTCACTACCTTCCCCCCCCCCTTTTTTTTTAAATATATATTTTTTACCTGTTACAATACTTTCCCGAATACACACGCCGTTGGTCTTTATATAACAACAAGAAAAATCTGAAATGTCGAGTATAAAAGCTCCTAGGATCAGTACAGTATCTCAGTAGGCAGGTATGTGTATGATTACCTTTACATGCATGTTATTATTCACGTATCCGTACCGTATGTATAAAGGTCTCTATGTATTAATAAATTTCATCAAAGTATCTCTAAAACCAACGAGTGTTTCAATAAATCTATGTATATTCGTGATGTAAGAGTTTCATGGGTGATCGGGATGTCACTCTCTAAGAATTGTAATATTTGTTTTTTGGTACTTGAGGGATGTCCATCGTTATCTAGGAAGATATTTTCATCACAGTTTCTTATACATGTAAATAGAAAGGTATAATATTTGACCTTATCTGCCAGCCTTACAATAGCCTCGTTATGTCACCCCTTTCAGGTGCACCAGAGCTCCTTATACCACTCCATGGTGATCAATTAGTGTGCGTGTGTACTTGATCTTTATCTTTAATTTCACTACTTTTAAACTTTTTACCTAACTTAACCTAACCTAACCTAACCTAACCTAACTTAACCTAACCTAACCTAACCATTGGGTACTTTTCATATGGCTTAACTATTACCAAAGAAAATTATTGATGGTGATCTCGGCCAATATTATGATGGGACGAAATCACTAAAATGGGCTGAGGTCACCACTGAATGTGGGCCGAGGTTACCACTAGATGTGACCCGAGGTTATCACTGGATATGGGCCGAGGTTATCACTGGATATGGGCCGAGGTTACCACTGGTTGCGGGCCGAGGTTACCACTAGATGTGACCCGAGGTTATCACTGGATGTGGGCCGAGGTTACCATTAGATGTGACCCGAGGTTATCACTGGATGTGGACCGAGGTTACCACTGAATGTGGGCCGAGGTTACCATTGAATGTGGGCCGAGGTTACCATTAGATGTGACCCGAGGTTATCACTGGATGTGGGCCGAGGTCACCACTGAATGTGGGCCGAGGTTACCACTAGATGTGAGCCGAGGTTATCACTGGATGTGGACCGAGGTTACCACTGGATGCGGGCCGAGGTTATTTGGCCGAATTTACCATAGGCCGACGTCACTGGCACCCGAGATTGTGCTGCTGTCATCAACACAAGAAAACGCCTCAACTCTTGTGTATATGTAAACACTGATATTATGATCTGATTTATAATTAAACCTGAAATGTTGGATTCTGTAGGTTAAAAGAGATTTGTTAAACTATTATTTTTTGGGGGGGAAATTTAACTTAAACAAAGAGACATCGGAAAATTTGTTCAGACTTGTACCCAGAACCAGCAGAACCTGATGGTCAGCCCCCCCGTAAGGTCACGGTGCCTCTGTTATATAAAGTTTGCAAGGTGCTTATATATTACAGCTTCACTTCTCTTAATATACAGTATTGGTTAATGTATAAAAGCTATTTTATAATGAATAATTCACTCCTCTTGTATATCTTTGTCACTTATTTATTCTTATACTAATACAATAAGCAGAGCAATGAAGAATATATTTACTTTATCAATAAAATGATTCCATTATAACCATACAGTAATTTAGTAAGTCGGTAAATGAGGAAGTGAAATACTCTCTCAGAATTGTATCAACGTTATTAAGAAGAATTATTTAGTAATTGTTTTATAACGCGTGGCATCTCCAAGACCATCTATGTTTTCAATCCGTTGACCCTCTAGAAAATACTTTATGGTTCCCCAGTTGAGAAGCTCTGGTAGAGAAGTAGAGTAAATGATAGTGTAGACACCGACACAGGCTATAAACCAGTTTAAAATAATACAGATGGGAAGTATACATGATGAGACTAACTTCGCGATTACTAACACATACTTAAAAAAATCATTATGGAGAGGAACTATCCGGTACACGCAGTGAGTTTCATTTTGACTGATGTGTATATGGGCGAACCTCCCATCACCTATAAGGCCATCAGTGACGGACACACCTGGTCTGGACTACTCATCAAAACAGCTTCTAATTTCCATGGTTAAGGATGCCTGATATTATTTCCCATTTGAAACACACTTAAATTTGGATTCATTCAGGTCATCGGACTTAAGTGACTTTATCTTGTTAAATTATTACCATTAGCTACAACAACACGGAATGTACTGAGCATCAGGCGAGCTTCTATAGGTTTTTAACCTTATTATGCCCTCGTTAACTATTGGGTGGAGTAACCCGTACCCATAATAAAACACCAGTTTGATAAGGGAATAATGACCGTGTAGAGATAAATCTGTGTTGTGGAGTAATCGCTTAATAGATGCTGTTTCACGTGATATTTTACTTAGACTAAAATTATCACTACCATGAAACATCTGTACATGTTACCAAGATTAATATACAAAGATAAAGTTCTATTAGAATATATCAAATATAATCCTTAAATTGTTTTAATGTAACCTAAAACTAAAGGGGTCATCAGGAAATACTAAATAACGTATAAGTATTTTGTCTTTACAAAACAAAAATTGAATCCCTATTTGAAAACAGATATCTTAGACTGACAAGGTGACAGTTGGTTGCCTCTATTCCGGGCTTTGAATGTTTACATATATTTGATCCTAAAGGAGTAGAAAAAGTAAATTTACTTAAAATATGAGAGTAACATTTTTTTCACCTTATCGTTATCAATTTTATATTATATGTAACCCCAAAAAAGAGTATCTTTATTACCTGACTGTGGCTACAGCTTTAGTGTGTTTACTTATGTGTTACCAGAGAATTAGGCTAAGGTCTTGGGCGACTTCTCATACTTTACTTGAGCAAGAAATCTATTTTTTTCTCCGAGATCGAGATTTTTAAAAGTTGAGATCAAGATCCTTTGCAATTTTAACATTTATGAATCATCTAAGGACTTGCCCGCCCAGGTAGCACTTGAGTGGCTAAACTTGAAATAGGATATTCTTTTGGTCGTGTTTATACAACTATGACTATTTTCAAGTTAATGGATGGCTGGAGGTTTATTGTTATTACAAAAAAAATAGCGGAAATATTTACCAACTAGTATGGGTATATACTGTACGTTCTAACTACCAAGGGATTTACATTACCATGATTATAAATTAAAATTCCGGACCAAACAGACGTACAACTTGTGATACCCAGACCCACTGAGACCACCACCATGCACTCCTCTCAAACCCAGACCTCTTAAAAGATATCTACCGCCTGAATATTAAAATATTTGTGAAACCTTATTTTAATCCCATTAAAAATTATTATGACATTGTTACGAACCCCTCCACCCAGCACTACGAACCACGCCATCTATTGTCCTGATCTACCTACCCAGCACCACGAGCAACACCATCTAGGGACGAGACACGAGTATGACTTGTCTTAATTAACACTCCGGGGTTTCCCTTCTCCATATCCTGGTTGTTGCGTCACTTCCTCCAAGTCTTCTTTGTGAGCTCCAATTCGAGGAGAGAGCACTTGGCTCTGGGAAGTGACCACAGGATCATCTATCCTCTAAACCTACGGCGCAGTGACTACCTACCGTCTTCTACAATACTCAGCCTTACTCGTCAGCCATCTCAGCTCCTCACTTAAGTATTTGTAATCTTGTATTGCCTCCCCCACGTCCACCTTGCTTCACGATTGTTTTATGTTTTGTTAATATGTATATACTGTTAATGTTTAGGTTAAGTTTGGTTAAGGGTAATTTATAAGCTGAATATTTTGTTAAGGGATTTATGGTACTTTATTATACACAACGAAAACTCGCATCCTTTGTCTACCCTTTTATATTCCGATTGTCTTTGTTTTTTTTTTATAGTTGTTACCTGTTGGGATCTGGGTAGACTTTTAACTATATTCTAAATCCCCAACTCGTAACAAATGGCGACCGTGACAGGACACGACCTTAAGTACCATATTCCTTCCTCCCTTGTTACTCAGTGTTAATTATTCCTCCCAGTCACTTCTGTTCACAATTGCTTTACGGTGGTTTAAAGTTTCCTTCATATGTGTGTGCATATATTGGTATTATCGTACAGTAAGAGTGACAGCCGTAGGATATTAGGTTCCAAGTGTCATAAGGCTTACCTGTTATTACACGTGGCAGTCGTGTAGTAAGTCTTATCGAGTGTAGGGAAGAATCCGGATATGTTTAATGCCGTACCCTCACTCCAGATTAGGCTGTTCCATAGTCACTAGTTTAGGGTGAAGTGATATCTTGGGACGCCCCGCTCTACCAGGACCCCATAATTATAAAGCCTCAATTATTGTTCTTCTCATTATCTCATTCGGGGTCAATCATACCATTTATCAGGGTTGTTAATCCGGATCTTTATATTAATGCCGTAATACGCCCTTCCTCTTTCAAGTATATCAGGGTTGTTAATCCGGATCTTTATATTAATGCCGTAATACGCCCTACCTCTTTCAAGTCTCTTATCCTTATCTAAGGATCTTCTCAGAAGAACAATAATCATAAGTGTAATTTCCCTAGGTATAACTTGGTTAGTTTCCGGGACTTTCTGGTTATCCACTGCCGTGATATTTTCTAGGGTTATCCACTTATCTTATCTTTTGACCATTAGTTAATTTATCCTATTTTTCTTAACAATGGCCACCTCAGGTTTTGATCTCCAGGATTTTATTGAAAATCCTTCCGTAGCTAAATTACGTGTTAATATCCTGAAGAAAGAATGGAAAGAAATAGCCAACTATTACAATATCCCATTTTCACAGCAACTGACTAAGGAAATGTTAAAAAATCATGTGATTGAAGTGTTGGTTGAACAAGAAGTTTTAAAAGAATCCGCTGTTGACAGATTAACGCCCATGTCCAAGAAACTTCAACCACTATCCACCACCCCTCCTCACTCAGAAGTTGCCTCAGGTCTGGCTAGCCCTCAAGAAGAAACACAACGAATAGACGCCTTAGAACAAGAACGAGCTAGGTTCGAGTTCCAAATCAAAATGAAAGAACTCGAGTTGGAACAGGCCAAGTTGGAGCAGGAGGACAAGTTGGAGCAGGCCAAGTTGCAGCATGAAGAAAAGTTGGAACAGGCCAAGTTGGAGCAGGAGGACAAGTTGGAGCAGGCCAAGTTGCAGCATGAAGAAAAGTTGGAACAGGCCAAGTTGGAGCAGGCCAAGTTGGAGCAAAAGTTGGAGCATGAGGGAAGGTTAGAACAGGCCAAGTTGGAGCATGAGGAAATGATGGAACAGGCCAAGTTGGAGCAGGAGGTTAGACTGAAAGAACTACAGGTAAGAGAGATAGAAGTCACCTTAATATCGGAGTTTAAATCAAAAGAAGTGGCATTAAGAGACAAACTAGCTGCTTTTAACCCTGCTACTGCTTCTTCCCTTGTTCCCGGGTTTGATGAATCCGATATGGACGGGTCATTTAGGACTTTTGAGAAAATAGCCGGGAAGAATGAGTGGCCAAAGGACCAGTGGGTGTCAGTGTTAGTTCCTAAATTATATGGTAAGGCTCCTAAATTATATGGTAAGGCTCGTAGAGTTTATAACTGTTTAGACCAGACTGATGACTATGATAACGTAAAAAAGAATATCCTCACCTCTTATGCTATCACGCCAGATGGATACCGGCAGAAGTTTCGTAAACTAACCAAACCATTTTCCCACACCTTTGTTGAGTTTGCTCAAGAAAAGCTTAGGTTTTTAAGAAGTGGTTAGAGGCTACAGAGACCTCCACATTTCAGGATTTGTTAAATTTGGTAGTCCTGGAGGAGTGGAAGAGCAAGATACCATTTCACATCTTGAAGCATGTGGAGGAGCGTGGAGAGGTTAATTTAGGGCGTGCTGCTGAGCTGGCTGATGCGTACGCTTTGTTGGTGGAGTCACTGGGCAGTAGAGAACGTGGTACTTCCCGACGTGTTAGGTCCTCCTCTGATGATAACCTTGGGAACGTGAGTGGTAGGTCGAAAGGTCCCACACCTACTCCCCCCGATGCAACCAAGCTTACTTGTTCTTACTGTAAAAACCCAGGCCATACGATCCAGACTTGTAAACACCCAAAGTGTCGAATTGCTAAAAGTAGTTCCCTGGATCCCAAATCCAAACCAATAGCAAATACCAATGTGGAAAGGCCCCATCAGGATCTCTTCTCTTCATTCACCTATGAGGGAAAAATTTCAATCATAGAGGGGTCTCGTTCTTTCCCTATTCGTATACTACGTGATACGGGCGCAGCACAATCTATCCTCCTGTCTAACGTCATTCCTGATATATCTACCGCATTTACTAATGAGTGTTCTAATTTCGGATCTCTCATCCCATTCTTCCTATCCTTTAGCTAAAGTGCACCTCCAATGTCCCTTGATTACTGGGGAAGTGCAAATAGCCATTAGGAAAGACCCAATGCCTGTGTGCGGCATTCATTTATTTTTGGGTAATGACTTGGTAGGAGATCTAGTGGTTCCCAACATAAAGACAGTCGACTCTCCCTTACCTGTCAACTCCACCACTGACCTTGAAGAAACTATTCCTCACCTTTTCCCATCTTGTGCTGTCACCCGGTCACAGAGTGTGCGAAATGGGCCCTCTTCATCTAAAACCACCTCCAATATCTTCCTACCCACAGAAGATCTGTACAATAAGACCATTAGTAAGGATGAGCTCATTAAAGCCCAACAATCTGATCCATCTGTGTTCAAACAGATGATGAAAGACCTCAGTGTGGACCATTGTACATCTTCCGCTTACCACCCACCGTCCCAAGGTTGCTTGGAACGGTTCCATCAAAACTTTCAAATCAATGCTAATAAACTATCTCCCCTCAACTATATAGTCCATACTCCTGATCGCAGAAAAGATTCACAACTTGTTCACATTAATCTCATGAAACTTTACCATTCCAGGCAGTCAGAGGAAGACATCCCAGAGGCTATAAGCCTACCTGTATTGCATACGGTTTTGTCAGGGCCGGAGCCGGAGACAGATGACATGGATCTATTGGAGAATTTAGACTTCCCTCTACCTAAAGAAAACCTTGCTAACAGTCACATACTCAACAACTTGGATGAGTATTTTTCTGTTCTGAATCCATCTCAAGCAAAAGATCTCACTAAGTTATTATCAACATTTCCTAAAGTCACGTCAGACCTCCCAGGGTTTTGCAATATACTTAAACATGATATTAAGCTAATCTCAGATGATGTACAACCCATTAGGCAATCAGCATATCGACTAAATCCACAAAAAAAAGAGATTATGAAAAAGGAGGTAGATTTTTTGTTAAAACATAACTTAGCTGAGCCTAGTACCTCCCCCTGGGCTTCACCTTGCCTTCTCATTCCAAAACCCGATGGCACTTTTCGTTTCTGTACCGATTATCGTAAAGTGAACCAGGTCACTGTCTCAGACTCCTACCCTTTACCTTTGATTGAAGATATAATAGACAGCATAGGCTGTGCCAAATTTATCAGTACGGTGGACTTATTGAAAGGATATTATCAAGTGGGACTCACGGATAGGGCAAAAATAATCTCGGCATTTATAACTCCATTTGGTCTTTTTCAATATTTGGTTATGGCGTTTGGCTTTTCTAATGCTCCAGCCACATTCCAGAGGGCCATCAACTACCTTATTCAGGACCTAGGTGGGACGTTCGCCTACCTGGATGACCTGGTGGTGGTGTCGGACAGCTGGGACGAACATCTGGTGCGTTTGGAGATACTGTTTGCACGACTGCAAGAGACTGGATTCACCATAAACCTGGCTAAATCTGCTTTTGGCCGGGCCTCAGTGACTTACCTGGGACATATCGTTGGGCATGGTATGGTGAGACCCAAGGACGCAAACGTTAAAGACATCTTGTCCTTCCCCACTCCAAGGACGAGGAAGGAACTCATGCGCTTCCTGGGATGTGCGGTTACTACCGTCGGTTCTGCAGTAACTTCTCCAGCGTGGCCGGACCCCTCACAGACCTTTACCAGTTCTGCGGTCCCTTACATCTGGAACCAGAGGTGCACCAGTCTTTCCACCGCCTCAAAGCCTTCCTTGCCTCCAAGCCTGTAGTCCACCCCCTGACTACACCTCGCCCTTCCATCTGCAAATCGACGCTAGTGGTCGGAGTGGGGGGCTGTGCTCCTACAACCCGACCCAACCACTGATGTTCTTCACCCTGTGGCATATTACTCCGCCAAGTTGAAAAAACATCAGACCAACTACTCGACCATAGAGAAGGAGGCCCTGGCTCTGGTGTTGGCAATAAAGAAGTTTGAATGTTACCTCCAGTCTTGCCCACAAACAACCCTAGTCTTCACCGACCATAACCCACTCACGTTCATCCAAACCAACAAGACCTCCAACCAGCGAATCCTCCGCTGGGCTCTCCTCACCCGGCCCTATAATCTACAAGTCCGGCACATAAAGGGGGTGGACAACCTGATTGCAGACTCCTTATCCCGAGCTCCAGTGGAAATGCAGCAGCTACTCTCCAGACGCACCAGGTGATCACCTCCTTCGCGCCCGCGCTACGGAGGTCTTTGGAGGGGGGGTGTGTTACGAACCCCTCCACCCAGCACTACGAACCACGCCATCTATTGTCCTGATCTACCTACCCAGCACCACGAGCAACGCCATCTAGGGACGAGACACGAGTATGACTCGTCTTAGTTAACACTCCGGGGTTTCCCTTCTCCATATCCTGGTTGTTGCGTCACTTCCTCCAAGTCTTCTTTGTGAGCTCCAATTCGAGGAGAGAGGACTTGGCTCTGGGAAGTGACCACAGGATCATCTATCCTCTAAACCTACGGCGCAGTGACTACCTAACGTCTTCTACAATACTCAGCCTTACTCGTCAGCCATCTCAGCTCCTCACTTAAGTATTTGTAATCTTGTATTGCCTCCCCCACGTCCACCTTGCTTCACGATTGTTTTATGTTTTGTTAATATGTATATACTGTTAATGTTTAGGTTAAGTTTGGTTAAGGGTAATTTATAAGCTGAATATTTTGTTAAGGGATTTATGGTACTTTATTATACACAACGAAAACTCGCATCCTTTGTCTACCCTTTTATAGTCCGATTGTCTTTGTTTTTTTTTATAGTTGTTACCTGTTGGGATCTGGGTAGACTTTTAACTATATTCTTTATTTCCAACTCGTAACAACATATACTCATAAGTTCCTAAGAATTACCAAATACCAATAATTAACTGTGCGACCATTACGACATGTCTATTTCAATCAACCAACTAAACATGTCGGTATAGTGATTTAATATTTTTCGAGGGGAATATTAACAATTATATGTACAGGTTTCAATGGCAACTATTAATTTACTAATCATTGTACTGAATTACGTAAGATTAGTAAGAATTTTTTTTTTTATTATTTTTGTCCTAAGGCTCAACAAATGGTAACGTCAATATAGCACCATCATTAAAATACAATATAGTTCTTTATTCTAACTCTCACTCACTGTCCTACACAGAATGTGTCTCTAAAGCATACATGTTAATTGTAATTACTGTTATTACACTCTAAACTAATTGATAATAACAATAACTCCAGGTGTTACACATTACTGCTGTCTAACTAAATCCGATTCGTGGAGAAACGTAAGCTGTTCTGGATGAGGGTTAAAACTCTGCCTCTCTCCCCGGGGGTGTTGTACAGTCCTGAGAGTGAGTTTCACTGCCTCCCTCCCTTATAGCTCTCCCTGCAGGTGCTGGGCGGCCGGCGGCATGTGTGTGGTCTGGTCGCCCGAATAACCGCACTGAGGCTGACTGCTAGAGTTTCGGCAAGTTGTGAGGTTAACGGAGAATAACATGGGCTTCTTATTCTGGTGCCAGCGAGGATACATTACATACCTGGGTTATGAAGTTATGGTTTAGTAGGGAGAGGAGGACTCCTGCCTGGTGAGGATATAAGCTAGGGAGAAGAGGTAGGTAGCCCGGGAAAAGGTATCGGTGTGGATGCTATAAGTTGTGGGCGCCAGGGTTGTGCGCCAGTGTTCGTTTGGAAACTTTTGCGATATTTTTAATTTAATTATACTCCTTGGCAGAAAGGGTTTAATTATAATTTATCATTGAAACTAATTGAATTGAAAACTATGAGGTTTGAAGTGATGAAGAATAATAGATGGTTAGATTTTGATGTCTGTAACTGCGGAAACCGACGTTCTTTTGTTTGAACACGTCAGCTGACACAGTGGAGGGTCGGACAGGGTGGAAAATCACAACGGACAGGAGAGTTAGAGCCACAGTATGTGTAAGGCAGCAGGGAAGGAGGTCTTTTTTTTTTAATTTCTGAAAGCTTAGGTTTCATGGTGTAAAGCACTAATGTCTCAAACATAGTTAACTACATAATACACAAAGTTACAAATATGTACCTTACCCTTGCCATAAGAAATTAATAAATGTACCAGCGGATTTTTTATATTAAAAGTGTACTGATCTACACAAATTAATAATAACTTGGCGCTAATACTATCCCAGGCAAATATATACAAAAATAACGTGTTTACAGAAGCTTTCACAATTTATGTAGATGACGCAATGTACTTATTTGGCAAAAGGAATGATCAAGATTAAGGAAATAAAATATCTGATAGTATGGAAACAAACTTCAGCTTTACAGTAAAAACAAAATACATTCCAGGAACAGTGATCCATTAAACTCAACACTGGTACATGGGGTTAAACACATATAACACACACACTCCATCTAGAAGTTTGTGTCTTAGAGAACCTATTAAGTTATCTTATAGAGGCATGTAAGTGCACTGATCTACTCAATGGGCTTCAAACGAATGATTACGGTAAACTTGGTGTCCATTCAATAAAGTTTACTAGACTGTTTACTGTGTACAAATTACACTTTTAATGGCCATATGATTTAGGGTCGCTGATGGCTCGTAGCCGTCCAGGATCAACATATAAATACATTTGCTGATACAGTGTGTGGATCAAAGTCTATCATACAGTGAGTCTTAGTGAAGGCTCTTACTGGATGATGTTATTGCCCGAGTGTATAGAGTAACACTACATAATCTCATGTGTTCAAATATACATGAGTGCACATGCGTAAATACATACAGGAAAATTACACAGTCACACCCACACACACATACCTCCCTCTCTGCGTCCTGACAAGTTCAAAAGTTCTTCAGTACATAAACTTCTACTTCGCTAAGCCTGAGAAATTTTATAATAACTTCCCTGATCAGAAGTATTTATACGCCTCTCGTAGAAAAAAGGTGCCCGATTAATGTTACACCAGTACCCCCACAAGTGATATATTCTGAAACTTATTCCTCGTCGCTAGAAACTTTCACAGGGACAAACTTAAAGGAGTTTGGCGATACATTTCAGGTCAGAAACTTTTATACGTTACTGTTAGACGAAGTTAGGAGACGAAAATGAGTGTAGGAGGGTGTACAAATAAATGAATATCTTCATACAAAATGTAACCTGACCTGACCAAACCTAACCTAACCTATTTAAAGTATAAATTAAACATCATATGGCAGTAAGCAAGGGCTGAAAAGAAATATACAAAATCTTACAATATACGAATTAATATTAAGTTGTAATAATAAAACCAAAAAGTTATCTCTATTTGACAAAAACGATTAATGATTTGTAAAAGCTTAAACTAAACAGGGATAATTGCCTAATATCGATAACTTCTATGTATTATTTTAAGCTTCTACTGGCCATCGGTGATCATGTACTTCATCATATTAGGTATTAATGAATTGTGAAATAGAAAACTTAAACTAACTTAACCTAACATTAACAAATATTAACTAAGTGTTATTTTTTTTTACCTACCAGAGGGTTGTGGGACCAGAGTGTGTTACCTGCCAGAGGGTTGTGGGACCAGAGTGTGTTACCTGCCAGAGGGTTGTGGGACCAGAGTGTGTTACCTGCCAGAGGGTTGTGGGACCAGAGTGTGTTACCTGCCAGAGGGTTGTGGGACCAGTGTGTGTTACCTGCCAGAGGGTTGTGGGACCAGAGTGTGTTACCTGCCAGAGGGTTGTGGGACCAGAGTGTGTTACCTGCCAGAGTGTGTTACCTACCAGGGGACCAGAGTGTGTTACCTACCAGGAGGGTGCGGGACCAGAGTGTGTTACCTGCCAGAGGGTTGTGGGACCAGAGTGTGTTACCTGCCAGAGGGTTGTGGGACCAGAGTGTGTTACCTGCCAGAGGGGTGCGGGACCAGAGTGTGTTACCTGCCAGAGGGTTGTGGGACCAGAGTGTGTTACCTGCCAGAGGGTTGTGGGACCAGAGTGTGTTACCTGCCAGAGAGTTGTGGGACCAGAGTGTGTTGCGGGCCCAGAGTGTGTTACCTGCCAGAGGGTTGTGGGACCAGAGTGTGTTACCTGCCAGAGGGTTGTGGGACCAGAGTGTGTTACCTGCCAGAGCGTTGTGGGACCAGAGTGTGTTACCTACCAGGGGGGTGCGGGCCCAGAGTGTGTTGCCTGCCAGAGGGTTGTGGGACCAGAGTGTGTTACCTACCAGAGGGGTGCGGGACCAGAGTGTGTTACCTGCCAGAGGGGTGTGGGACCAGAGTGTGTGCCAGAGGGTTGTGGGACCAGAGTGTGTTACCTGCCAGAGACCAGTGTGTACCTGCAGAGGTTGTGGGACCAGAGTGTGTTACCTGCCAGAGCGTTGTGGGACCAGAGTGTGTTACCTGCCAGGGGGGTGCGGGCCCAGAGTGTGTTGCCTGCCAGAGGGTTGTGGGACCAGAGTGTGTTACCTGCCAGAGGGTTGTGGGACCAGAGTGTGTTACCTGCCAGAGGGTTGTGGGACCAGAGTGTGTTACCTACCAGGGGGGTGCGGGCCCAGAGTGTGTTGCCTGCCAGAGGGTTGTGGGACCAGAGTGTGTTACCTACCAGAGGGGTGCGGGACCAGAGTGTGTTACCTGCCAGAGGGTTGTGGGACCAGAGTGTGTTACCTGCCAGAGGGTTGTGGGACCAGAGTGTGTTACCCACCAGCCCAGAGTGTGTGCCTGCCAGAGGTTGTGGGACCAGAGTGTGTTACCTACCAGAGGGGTGCGGGACCAGAGTGTGTTACCTGCCAGAGGGTTGTGGGGGCCAGAGTGTGTTAGCTGCCAGAGGGTTGTGGGACCAGAGTGTTACCTACCAGGGGGGTGCGGGACCAGAGTGTGCTACCTGCCAGAGGGTTGTGGGACCAGATTGTGTTACCTACCAGGGGGGTGCGGGCCCAGAGTGTGTTGCCTGCCAGAGGGTTGTGGGACCAGAGTGTGCTACCTGCCAGAGGGTTGCGGGACCAGAGTGTGTTACCTACCAGGGGGGTGCGGGACCAGAGTGTGTTGCCTGCCAGAGGGTTGTGGGACCAGAGTGTGTTACCTGCCAGGGGGGTGAGTAAGGCGGTGTAGGTTGGAAGTGAGGCAGGAACACGAGTCATGACCCTTAGCAAAATGAAGTGGGGAGACCATTAACCAACACGTCACCATTAACCTACGCGTCAACATTAACCAACAAGTCACCATTAACCAACGCGTCACCAAACACAGCAATAGGTGTGTGTCGTCCGCTGTAACATTATTGAAAGATTAATTTCGTTTTGCAATGAGGAACAAATATAACACAGACTCATCAGCTTCCTAATGGGACGACATAAAGGTGGTCAGGTATACTTCAGCCGGAGACAAATATGAGCTTAGGTTAGGTTAGGTTAGGTTGAATTATTTCATGATAGTTTTGTTGGGTCGATTTCTTAGGTTATGTTGGGTTGGCATAAGTAGTTTAGGTTATATTAGGTTAGGTTAAATAACTCATTCATAATTAGGTTAGGTTGAAATTACATACTGATAGTTAGCAAAACAAAATTAATGTGTGTACAGTACGTGTATGATACTCAAGGCTCCTGACAGGACAGTGTGTGCAAACCACAGCTTAATGTACAATACTACACAGAACTCTTGAAAGTTCGCATCTGAACTTCAGCCTTACTTACTGAAGCTGTCTCAGAGAGTAGTGAGGGAGGCGCCATACTCTAGGTTCTTGAGATAAGTTGATATGTACGGTTCAGTAATCAATAGGCTGTTGAAAATCCCTTATTTTAAATTATTGTATTTAAGTCAAATTATTGTCCGTGAAACAGTAGGCTATAGTTGCTCATAACATAACGCGTTTGAATATTCAATTGATATATACAATCGTACAAAAGAAGAGGAAAAGATTTTATTTTTTACTTGTACCTAGTCTAAGGAATCTCATTGTTTATATTACAAAAACTGAAAGATGAGAATTTGTTCATTAGTTCATATAATACAAGTTCCTAATTTTATCCACATACATTGAGAAATATCCCATGTACTAATAAAACAAGTCATGATGCTATACACTGTAGAGCCGGGCATATTTATGACCCCTACAGGTAATTCATCATATCAGACTGCTGTACTATTAAGGTGTCAGGTGCATTAACAATTAAGAGTGACAACAGACAATAAAAGGTGGCTTATTATTATAATACAAAGTAGTTATTTTTATGTGTCTTAATGCAACGTCATCCTTAAGGGAAGTGAATCCTGAAGCGTAGCAGTAGTTAATTTTCTTTCAATTATGACATTATAATCAATCTGTAAGTGGTATAGATAGCAACATGTGATCCTGGGCCCGGCTGCTGGCACGAGGAACAACATTGATGGCCATTAAAAATTTAAATTGTTTAGGCCGAAATACTGTTAGTTACGAAACACTGCTAGCATGTATTGGCAAGGGCAGCCCGGAACCGTCAGGAACTCCGCCGATTGGATCCCATAGGCCACCTTTCTTCGCCAATCTCCTTAGGTGCTGAAGCAACTGAGGGTCTTCAGGACTCCGCCGAGAGGGCCAGAACAGCCGTCCTCACGCCCCCAAGGAGTGATGCTAGCGAAGGTCCCGCTGGACCCCCGAGTAAAGTTGAGACTTTTCCTCTATTTCTCTTTAAGACAGAGAGGCAACACTGGCTAGTGACGCTAAGAGTATCTACTGTCATATCTTGATATATTATTACTTATTTTAAAGTGGCGTCCACAACACACCGAGACTTTGGTGTTTGTTTCTGTGAGTTAAGGAGATAGAGTGAGTCAACCTGAGACGTTAGTCAGCTGGTGCACAAGTTTTGAATTACGATCACAAGTACTCATATTTCATTATTTCTATTATCCTCGCTGGGTGGGAGATATAAACTAATGTTATAGTTATATCGTCCTAAGTAACTTATATAAAGTATATAGGCATATAGACCCCAGTAATTCATGTAATGTTATAAGGCTTGTAGTCCCTAGTAACTTATTGCCGGATGCTTCACATTATGGTATAAGTAATATTAACATTAATTACCACTGGTTAGAGGTGTGGTGTAGATGTTTCATAGTTTAATATTTATAAACAGGCAGCTAATGAGGTGATAATCTTCACGGCCAGGAGGAGTGGTACTGACAGCCCGACGGTGTGTTCAGTGTATCAGAGGACTGTATCTGTTAACATATAGCATGAGACTTGGCCTGCTGCTGTACTGTGGCCCTGACAAGATCATGTAGTGGGGGACATCACCAGATACTCCTGCGTTGGCCTCAGACATATTCCCAAATTGATGCTGTGTCCTTTTACTGGTGGGTAGTGGACATGTTACTGCTCCAGTAGACATAAATTATAATTTATTTATTTAACGTGAGTGGGAGTAGTAAAATTTACCTTATATTCAGAGTAAAAGGAGGTATGACCTGAACAACTGGTGATAAGTATTCAAGGGTCTTATGCTGTGTTGGTGTGTGAGTTGCTACTGAGTGAGCCGCTGTCCACAAGGACCTCTACCCACACTACGCTCGACCTGTGGATGGGCCAGTAATTATGGTTACTCACTATACTATCACCATCGACCTGTACCAGCCACTTGTAATACCCAAAGCTCACTAGTAACGTCCATTATATCGTATATTAAATGTTCATCTCTTTATTTGTACGTCATCCCATGCTAGATTATACGAACCTGGCATGCTATCACCGTGATACGAACAGTAGGCAGGATACAGTCGCCATAGGCATCATAGGTAAGGTAGAATGTAAACCAGCTTATTCATGCTACCCGTCGTCACCTCCTCCGACATTCATCCGGCGCATATAGAGCGACGACATCCACTCCTACGTGTCATCCATCAGTCCAAGTAAAATAATGATTACCACATCCATAGTGGATTATATAGCACACACACACACACACAATAATGGAAGCTCCTCGAAATCGAGGATGGCCGGCCCAAGGGCCTCCTAGGCGTGAATTTGTTAAAGTGTAGAAGCTGTCGCCAACACAACAACCACACCCTAAGTTAACGAGCTGCATGACCCAGTGTCAAGGAATAGTCCGAGAAGACTGGACAGCTCGCCAACTGCACTGGCTAACCATTACCCCGGAACACGATCCGCAAATCGATTAACATCCAGGGTCCCAATTACTGCTGGGTAGACAGAGGCAAATGGCGTAAAGAAACTTGCCCATAGTTTCACCCTGCCCGAGGATCGAGCTCGGGCAGGATGCTGACCATTTCACACACACACACACACACACACACACACACAAGACCCACGTCAATAACTCACCATTTATTACGTGGAGGATCCCTCAGGAGGCTCCTACAGTGTGTTGCCACTTTATCATCCACCAACTTACACACTATCATACTGCTCCTGGAAGACACTGAACACACCGTCGGGCTTTCAGCACAAATCCTCCTGGCCGTGAAGATCATCACTTCATTATGATGACTGTATATAAATATGAAACATCTACGTCACACTTCTTATTGACTTTCTGCCTCATTTTTACACAATTGCAGGTCACAATTGTTTCTTTTACTTTGACAACACAACATACATATAATGTTTCTCTCTATTATTATTAATATTATTATTATATTTTCGCCCCCCAGGCCCTGATGTGGGTCATTGACCTGTGACCTGACTAATCCCGTAAAAAAAAAATGTGAAGAATGTCAATAAGTTCCTGGGGACTGTATACCGATAACATTACATGAGTTACTGGTGCCTGTAATTATAACTATAACATTAGTTTATATCTCCCACCGAGCGAGGATAATAGAAATAATGAAATATGAGTACCTGTGATCGTAATTCAAAACTTGTGCACCAGCTGACTAACGTCTCAGGTTGACTTACTCTATCTCCTTAACTCACAGAAACAAACACCAAAGTCTCGGTGTGTTGTGGACGCCACTTTAAAATAAGTGATAATATATCAAGATATGACAGTAGATACTCTTAGCGTCACTAGCCAGTGTTACCTCTCTGTCCTAAAGAGAAATAGAGGAAAAGTCTCAACCTTACTCGGGGGTCCAGCGGGACCTTCGCTAGCATCACTCCTTGGGGGTGTGAGGACGGCTGTTCTGGCCCTCTCGGCGGAGTCCTGAAGACCCTCAGTTGCTTCAGCACCTAAGGAGATTGGCGAAGAAGGGTGGCCTATGGGATCCAATCGGCAGAGTTCCTGACGGTTCCGGGCTGCCCTTGCCAATACATGCTAGCAGTGTTTCGTAAGTAACAGTATTTCGGCCTAAACAATCTGAATTTTTAATGGCCATCAATGTTGTTCCTCGTGCCAGCAGCCTGGAGGCCATTGGTTCATCTCTACACCCGTGGGAACAACTAAGTCGGTTGTGTACAACAGCGTCAGAGAATTATAGCAGCCTTACAGTAAGAACGGCACCAGTGTCTTAAGGCTCATTAAGGCATCACGTATCGGTTAATACAAAAGGTGTTACCAAGTTAATGGCCGACAATCCAATTTTTATTGTAATTTTTCCTTCTGATTTTTTTTACACATTAGTTTACATTTGTATTAAATTTAACACTTATTGTCATTTTTTCCTTACAGTAATACATACAAATGAAAAGCTTCATACAAAACATAACGTAACGTAACGTAACGTAACCTACTTTAGGTATATTTGAATATCTTATGATTGTAAATGACGTCTTATATGAAACAGTGATAATATTATTATGTGTAAATTAATTTACATTATTATAACAATAAAAGTATTCCTTTACCCCTACTTAGCGGACACACACACTGGCCATAGGTGACCATGTAGGTCATCATATTAGGTCCACGTGAATAGTTTAAGTAACTTAACCTTAAGGAATATTACTTAACTCAGATCTTTATAAACACAGGATGATCATGACGCGTTATATGATATATTCTAAACAATGTAAATGTCAACATAAGTTTGGGAGAAAAACAACTAAATCTAAAGTTACTTAAAACAACAGTAAAGACTTAAACTGTACACATGAGACGAAAACAAATATCATAGTAATAAATGTAAGTAATAAATAACTAATTAAACCATGAAACTAAATACGTATATTTAAATGTTCTTTGTCTTTTATATTATATTGTTAACACAGTAATGACTTTAACACATATTGAAACAATTAAAAGAAAAAAGAAAAAAACACCGATCAACCTCGACCCGGAGGGCCAGATGACCCTTGGACAGCTCTGAGCTTGACCAGCACGTTCGTGTTTATATTATTATCTCGACTGAATTATATTACAAAGTCACTTATGAGTTTTTCAATGATGTTTTGATAATATTTACTTATTCTCACCTAAATGTTAACAACTAGCGTCTTAAGGAATACGACCACAACTAAATAAAGGCGGAAATTCACGGAGGTAACTTGGTGTAACTGGCTAGACTCCCCAAGGTGCCACAGACCTGCCATCGTCTAGTAGTCTTTCATCGTGTAGCACAACTGAGGCTATACATACGAACACGTTTACTATATAGCTGGAGTATTTTACACGTTTCTTATACAGCCACTACTGAGAGAGGGGGAGGTGAGGGAGGGAGGAGGGAGGGAGGGAGAGGGGGCTACACGATCAACCCATAAATCAGGTATAGCTTGTCGAGGACGGGCTACGGGGCAATGTAAACAATGGGGCTACTAAGACTATAGGTATACGTAGGCTCCGAGTCCACGCCAGGCCAGGACTGAGATGATGCCGTCACTAGCAGCGTCCTCAGCGGATATTACACGACTTGTATCTCGTCCATCTCTCCCTGGGTGAGGAGGGGGGAGGGGGAGGAGGAGGGGGAGGAGGAGGGGTAGGGGAAGGAGGAGTGGGGGGGAAGGGGAGGGGGAGAAGGAGAAGAGGAGGAAGAAGAGGAGGGACGTAAAGGGGAAGAGGAAGAAGAAGAGGCGGAGGAAGGAGAAGGAAGAAGATAAGGAGTAGGAGGAAAGTGAGAAGGAAGAAAGAAGGAGGAGAAAGAGGAGAGAAGAGAAAGAAGATGGAAGAAAGACAGAGAAGGGGAGGGGAGAGGAATGGACACAAAGCGAACAGTAACAAGTTTCAGTGTTGGTGATGGTGGTGGTGATAACAGCAGTGGTCACGTTAGTAGTAGTATTAGTGGTGATTATAAGTGGTGCAGATGACGTGGTGGTGAGTGGTGATACGTGGTGGTAGTCACAGAATGGTGGTGGTAGTGATGATAATAGCAGTGATAGTGGTGGCAGTAGTAGCGGTGGTGATAATAGCAATGGTCACACAGTCCTGTCGTAACTGGCTGGCGGGTCTCAGGTGACACGTCGGGGCGGAAGGGGACAGAACAAAGCCTCGGCATCCGTCACCCCCTCCTTCCCTCCCAGACAGTTAACAGTCACAAAACGTCTCGACCTGTAAACACCTCAGCCCTGGGAACACTCGCAGAAACCGGAGAGAGTCCCTGAGCAAACCCTGTAGAAACCGCCGTGGCCCGAGGGATGGACTAGCCGAGAAAATCATAACGAATTTCAGGAAAGCTCTTTAGGCTCCTCCACCCGTCCGTCCGCCTCATGGGAAAAGGTTTTCTTTGCCATTTTAAAAGATTTGGAGCCACAATGAGGGATTTTTCACCGCTGAGGGTAAGGGTTAGAGGAGGTGGTGGGGAGGGGGGGATGGAGAGAAGGGGAGGGGGTGAAGGGAGGGGAAGGAGTGTATAGGGGGAGGTAGTGAAGAAGGAGGGGGTGGACGGTGGTATCCCACACACCCACTTATGTAATGGAGGCTTAGAATGCATTACCAAACACACTTATCATATACGCCTCAAAAATATTATCACATCATCACTAACTAATAAAACACAAGACTTGGTGAGTTATGTGTGAAGGGGATCATTCAGGTGGTGTGATAATACAATGTGAGAGAGAAACTTCACTAAATGGAGGAGGAGACACACACGTCCTCCCCATGGCTCCCACACACCCGCCGATAAATCATGTTCTGACTTCTTTATAAAGACCTTCCTATTACCTGAATAACCCGGCAGCTGCAGCCTCAACCAATGGGGCGCCGCGTATTACCGCCGGCCTCCAATAATTACACCACATCCAGGAAAGGGGCGGGTTTTGGGATTGATAAAGAACGCGCCATTCCCACTCTCGCGTGTGATTGGGCGAGGAAGGAAGATGATAAAAAGAGGCGTCTGTGATTGGCTGGCACCGCGTGTAATCACATATGACATGATGAAGATGATGATGGTGTTGCGATATGAGGAAGGTGTGTACTAGTGTGTGGTTGGTGGTGGCGGTAGTGGTGACTGGCATGTGTAACGTGTGTGTATGTGTGTTGGCTACTGATGGCGACCCTCTACACTGCCCCTGTTCCCACAACCACCCCACCGCGCCTCACCATCGCTCCACACTACCCTCCCATAACATATAATTACAGTATATAAGTTATTAATAACAGCAATTTATTATTTATTATAGATTTTCATATAGAGAAAAACACGTAAAAACAACATAGGATAAACTGGACAGTGTCAGATTGTGGGTGTCGGGAAACGTTGGCAGGCAAAAAACTGAAAATATAAACTAAACAAAGATGAGTGGGTCACTTTGTTGTCAAGAAATACACAAGTAATATTAGTGGTAAATAATATTACTTGTATATGATGACAAGGAGGACTGGATCTTTTAACAGTTTCAGAACAGTTACGGTACTAAAGTGAGATAGACAAGGAGTGACTACACAGGTTAACTACGAGTTATGAAGTGTGTGAGGGGGGAGTGTATATGTGGGGAGACTGGATGTGTGAGGGTAGTCGAGGTTTATGTAAGGGGATGTGTGGGAGGGTAATAACCATGATAGATGTTAGGGCAATGTGTTGGGGGGGGCGAAAATATTGGGTACTGTAATTAAATAAGAAACATTGTTGTGTGACCCGGGTGTATCGCTTGGGTGAATAACACGACAGACTAAGTCAACACACTTCCCTTATGTCGTCTCTACTGCTGCATCTGTGAGAG
>NW_024745375.1:0-6921 GCF_018991925.1 Homarus americanus | reverse complement strand
ATCGGTATCCTTCGTTCGGTTACGTATTACTTGATATACTACTAGATCAGGGGACTTTGTTATACTAGATCAGGGACTTGATATATAGATCAGGGGACTTTTGTTATATACCTAGATCAGGGGACTTTGTTATATTAGATTAGGGGGACTTTGTTATACTCAATGGGGACTTTGTTATACTAGATCAGGGGACTTTGTTATACTCTCGATCGGGGCTTTGTTATACTAGATCAGGGATTTTTTGTTATACTAGATCAGGGACTTTGTTATCCTAGATCAGGGGGACTTTGTTATACTAGATCAGGGACTTTGTTATACTCGATCAGGGGGACTTTTGTTATATTAGATTAGGGACTTTGTTATACTCAATGGGGGACTTTTGTTATACTAGATCGAGACTTTGTTATACTAGATCAGGACTTTGTTATATAGATCAGGGGACTGTTATACTAGATCAGGGGACTTTCTGTTATACCGTCAGGAGACTTTTGTTATACTCGATCCAGGGACTTTGTTATACTAGATTAGGGGACTTTTGTTATACTAGATTAGGGGACTTTTGTTATACTAGATCAGGGGACTTTGTTATATTAGATTAGGGGACTTTGTTATATACTAGATCAGGGGACTTTTGTTATACTTGATTAGGGGACTTTGTTATATACTGAATCAGGGGACTTTGTTATACTAGATCAGGGGACTTTGTTATATACTAGATCAGGGGACTTTGTTATATATTAGATTAGGGGACTTTGTTATACTAGATCGGGGGACTTTGTTATACTAGATCAGGGGGACTTTGTTATAATGGAATTAGGGGACTTTGTTATACTAGATCAGGGGACTTTGTTATACTAGATTAGGGGACTTTGTTATACTAGATCAGGGGGGACTTTTGTTATACTGGATCAGGGGGACTTTGTTATACTAGATTAGGGGACTTTGTTACTTACTAGATCAGGGGACTTTGTTATACTCGATTCGGGGACTTTTGTTATACTAGATTGGTGGCTTTGTTATACTCGGTCGGGGACTGTTATACTAGATCAGGGACTTTATTTATATTAGATTGGGGGACTTTGTTATACTAGATCAGGGGACTTTGTTATACTAGATCAGGGGACTTTGTTATACTAGATCAGGGGACTTTTGTTATACTAGATCAGGGGACTTTGTTATACTAGATGAGGGACTTTGTACTTACTAGATCAGAGTTTTGTTATACTCGATCAGGGACTCTTATACTAGATTAGGGGACTTTAGTACTAGATCAGGGACTTTGTTATACTAGATCAGGGACTTTGTTATATATTAGATTAGGGGACTTTGTTATACTAGATCAGGGGACTTTGTTATACTAGATCAGGAACTGTTATATTAGATTAGGGACTTTTGTTAGCATAGCGATCCAGGGGACTTTGTTATACTCCGATTAGGTATTTGACTTTATTATACTCGACTAGGGACTTTGTTATACTCGATCGGGGACTTTGTTATACTCGATCAGGGGACTTTATTATACTCGATCAGGGGACTTTGTTATACTAGATCAGGGGACTTTGTTATACTAGATCAGGGGGACTTGTTATACTCGATCGGGGGACTTTGTTGCGCCTATCGCCGATCAGGACTTTATTATACTCGATCAAGTACTGTTATACTAGATCGGGGACTTTGTTATACTAGATCAGGGAGACTTTGTTATACTCGATCAGGGGACTTTGTTATACTAGATCAGGGACTTTTGTTACTAGATCAGGGGACTTTGTTATACTAGATCAGGGGGACTTGTTATACTAGATCAGGGGACTTTGTTATACTGGATCAGGGACTTTGTTATACTGGATCAGGGACTTTGTTATACTAGATTAGGGGACTTTATTTATACTCAATCAGGGGACTTTGTTATACTAGATCGGGGGACTTGTTATACTAGATCAGGGGACTTTGTTATACTAGATCAGGGACTTGATATATTGAATTGAGACTTTGGTATACTAGATCAGGGACTTTTGTTATACTAGATCAGGGGACGTATATTAGATTAGGGGACTTTGTTATACTAGATCAGGGACTTTGTTATACTAGATTAGGGGACTTTTGTTATATACTAGATCGGGGACTTTGTTATACTGATTAAGGGAACTTGTTAAATTAGAAGGACTTTGTTATACTAGATCAGGGACTTGTTATACTCGATTAGGGGACTTTGTTACTAGATTAGGTGACTTTTGTTATACTCGATTAGGGGACTTTGTTATATAGATCAGGGGACTTTTGTTATATTAGATTAGGACTTTGTTATATACTAGATCAGGGGGACTTTCGTTATACTAGATCAAGAGACATTATACTAGATCAGGGACTTTTGTTATACTAGATCAGGGACTTTGTTATACTAGATAGAGGTTTTGTTATACTAGATCAGGGGACTTTTGTTATACTAGATCAGGGGACTTTGTTATATTAGATTAGGGGACTTTGTTATATACTAGATCAGGGACTTTGTTATACTAGTCAGGGGACTTTGTTATATTAGATTAGGGACTTTGTATACTTGATCAGGGTTTTGTTATACTCGATCAGGGACTTTGTTATACTAGATCCAGGGGTTTTTATTATACTAGATCGGGGGACTTTGTTATACTCAGTGGGGACTTTATTATATACTAGATCAGGGGACTTTGATATATCTAGATCAGGGACTTTGTTATACTAGATCAGGGGACTTTGTTGTTATACTAGATCAGGGGACTTTGTTATACTAGATCAGGGGACTTTTGTTATACTAGATCAGGGGACTTTTGTTATACTAGATCGGGGGACTTTGTTATACTAGATCAGGGGACTTTGTTATACTAGATCAGGGACTTTGTTATACTCGATCAGGGGACTTTGTTATACTCGATCGGGGGGACTTTGTTATCACTAGATCAGGGGACTTTGTTATACTCGATCAGGGACTTTGTTATACTAGATCAGGGGACTTTGTTGTTATACTAGATCAGGGGACTTTGTTATATACTTGATCAGGGGACTTTGTTATACTAGATCAGGGGACTTTGTTATATACTCGATCAGGGGACTTTGATATACTAGATCAGGGGACTTTGTTATACTAGATCAGGGGACTGTGCCACTTGATCAGGGGACTTTGTATACTAGATCAGGGGACTTTGTTATACTCGATCAGGGGACTTTGTTATACTAGATTAGAATTGCTGTTATACTCGATCAGGGGACTTTGTTATACTGGTTCCAGGGGACTTTGTTATACTAGATCAGGGGGACTTTGTTATATACTCGATCAGGGGACTTTGTTATATACTAGATCAAGGGGACTTTTGTTATACTCAATCAGGGGGACTTTCTTATACTAGATCAGGGACTTTGTTATACTAGATCAGGGACTTTCTTATACTAGATCAGGTGACTTTGTTATACTAGATCCAGGGACTTTGTTATACTAGATCCGGGGGACTTTGTTATACTAGATCAGGGACTTTGTTATACTAGATCAGGGGACTTTGTTATACTAGATCAGGGGACTTTGTTATACTAGATCAGGGGGACTTTGTTATACTAGATCCAGGGACTTTGTTATACTAGATCAGGGGACTTTGTTATACTAGATCAGGGGACTTTGTTATACTAGATCAAGGGGACTTTGTTATATGCTAGATCAGGGGACTTTGTTATACTAGATCAGGGGACTTTTGTTATACTAGATCAGGGGAACTTTGTTTATATCTAGATCAGGACTTTGTTATACTAGATCAGGGACTTTGTTATACTAGATCAGGGGACTTTGTTATACTAGATCAGGGACTTTGTTATATATATCAGGACTTTATTATAGAGGACTTTGTTATACTAGATCAAGGGACTTTGTTATACTAGATCAGGGGACTTTGTTATACTAGATCAGGGGACTTTGTTATACTAGATCAGGGGACTTTGTTATACTAGATCAGGGGATTTTGTTATACTAGATCAGGACTTTGTTATACTAGATCGAGGACTTTGTTATACTAGATCAGGGGACTTTGTTATACTGGATCAGGGGACTTTGTTATACTTGATCAGGGGCTTTGTTATACTAGATCAGGGACTTGTTATACTCTGATCAGGGGACTTTTGTTATATTAGATTAGGACTTTGTTATACTCGATGGGGACTTTGTTATACTAGATCAGGACTTTGTTATACTAGATCAGGGGACTTTGTTATATACTGGACAGGGGACTTTGTTATACTGGATCAGGGACTTTGTTATATTAGATCAGGGGACTTTGTTATACTAGATCAGGGACTTTGTTATACTCGATCAGGACTTTATTATACTAGATCAGGGACTTTGTTATACTCGACGAGGGACTTTGTTATACTAGATCAGGGACTTTGTTATACTAGATCAGAGACTTTGTTATACTAGATCAGGGACTTTGTTATACTAGATCGGGGACTTTGTTATACTCGATCAGGGGACTTTGTTATAACACTAGATCGGGGGTTTTTTTATACTAGATCAGGACTTTGTTATACTCGATCAGGGGACTTTGTTATACTTGATCAGGGACTTTGTTATACTAGATCGGGGACTTTGTTATACTAGATTGGGGACTTTGTTATACTGGATCAGGGACTTTGCTATACTCGATCAGGGGACTTTGTTATACTGCGATCAGGGACTTTGGTTTTTTGTGGGTTTTGTTTTGGGGGTTTTTTATATACTAGATCAGGGGACTTTGTTGTGCTAGATTGGGGACTTTGTTATACTAGATCAGACTTTGTTATATAGATCAGGGACTTTGTTATACTAGATCAGAGACTTTGTTTATATGGGTTTTTTTAGATCCAGGGGACTTTTGTTTTCTTGGAAGGGGACTTTATATACTAGATCAGGGGACTTTGTTTTACTAGATCAGGGGACTTTGTTGTACTAGATCAGGGACTTTGTTATGTAGATTAGGGGACTTTTTATACTAGATCGGGACTTTATTTACTGATCAGGTTTTGTTATACTGGATCGGGACTTTTGTTATATCTAGATCGGGACTTTTTTATACTAGTGGTTGTTGTCTTTGAGTGGGACTTTGTTATACTAGATGGGACTTTGGTTGTATATATAGGGTTTTGTTGTTTATATAGAGACTTTGTGTTATTAGATTAGGGACTTTGTTATACTAGATCGGGACTTTTGTTATTTTAGATCGAGACTTTGTTATACTAGATCAGGACTTTATTGTTCTAGGTCTGGGGACTTTTGTTATACTTGATCAGGGACTTTTGTTTATAGATCAAGGACTTTTTTGTATAGATAGGACTTTGTTATATAGATCAAGGGACTTTGTTTACTAGATCGGGGGACTTTGTTATACTTGATCAGGGGACTGTATTCTTGATCAGGGACTTTGTTGTATAGATCGAGGACTTTGTTATACTAGATCAGAGACTTGTTGTTTTACTTGGCAGGGGACTTTATTTTATATAGATGGGGACTTTATTGTACTAGATCAGGGACTTTTGTTGTGACAGGACTTTGTTATATTGATGGGGACTTTGTTATATCTAGATCAGGACTTTATTTTGCGATCTAGAGGACTTTATATAGAAGGGGACTGTTATTTTCTAGATCGAAACTTTGTATATACTTGATCGGGGCTTTGTTATATATCAGGGGACTTTGTTATATGGATCATGGACTTTGTTATATAGTCAGAGACTTTGTTATGCTAGATCGGGGGACTTGTTATATAGATCGGGGACTTTGTTGTCACTGAGGCAGGACTTTATTATACTAGATCAGGGGACTTTGTTTTTATACTAGATCAGAGGACTTTATTATACTAGATGAGACTTGTGAGGACTTTGTTATACTAAGATAGGACTTTTATTTTTTTATACTGGACAGAGGACTTTATTATACTGTATGAGGGACTTTGTTATACTGAATCGAGACTTTGTTATATGCTAGATCTAGAGGGGACTTTGTTATATACTAGAATGAGGAGACTGTGCCTACTATAGGCAGAGGACTTTGTGTATACTAGATCAGGGTTTGTTGCTTATACTAAGGCAGGGGACTTTGTTGCCACTGATCTGCAGGACTTTGTTATGTACTAGATCAGGGACTTTGTTATACTAGATCAGAGGACTGTTATACAGAGCGAGGACTTTGTTCTACTAGATCAGGAGACTTTGTTATACTATGACGAGAGGACTTTATACTGATCTCTTGCAGGACTTTGTTATACTAGATCTGAGGGACTTTTGTACTAGGCAGGGCTTTGTTATACTAGATCAGAGACTTTGTTATACTAGATCAGAGACTTTGGTATCTCTACGGCGAGAGGACTTTGTTATAGATCAGGGGGACTTTGTTATATACTAGAGCAGGAGACTTTGTTATACTGATCAGGACTTTGTTATACTAGATCAGGACATGCTAGATCAGGGGACTTTGACCTTTTGAATGCAGGACTTTGTTATACTAGATCAGGGACTTTGTTATACTAGATCAGGACATTGCCACTGAATCAGGGGACTTTGTTCTTTCGATGCAGGACTTTATTATATACGAATCAGAGGACTTTGTTATACTAGATCAGGAGACTTTTGACATACACTAGATCAGGGACTTTGTTATATACTAGATCAAGAGGACTTTGTTATACTAGATCAGGGACTTTGTTGCTCTACTAGATGAGGGACTTTGTTATATACTAGATCAGAGGGCTTTGTTATACTAGATCAGGGCTTTATTGCCTAGATCGAGGACTTTGCATTGCCTAGATCGAGACTTTGTTCTTACTGCGATCAGGGGACTTTTATTATACTAGATCAGGAACTTTGTATACTAGATCAGGGGACTTTGGTATAGCAAATCGATCTGAAACAAAGTCAAAATCCCAATATCTA
>NW_024745374.1:0-13574 GCF_018991925.1 Homarus americanus | reverse complement strand
TGATTAGGTTACGTGTGTTGTGGTAGTGTTGGCAGCCCTGTGTGTGATTATGTTACGTGTGTTGTGGTAGTGTTGGCAGTCCTCTGTGTGGTTATGTTACGTGTGTTGTGGTAGTGTTGGCAGCCCTGTGTGTGATTATGTTACGTGTGTTGTGGTAGTGTTGGCAGCCCTGTGTGTGATTATGTTGCGTGTGTTGTGGTAGTGTTGGCAGTCCTGTGTGTGATTATGTTACGTGTGTTGTGGTAGTGTTGGCAGCCCTGTGTGTAATTATGTTACGTGTGTTGTGGTAGTGTTGGCAGCCCTGTGTGTGGTTATGTTACGTGTGTTGTGGTAGTGTTGGCAGCCCTGTGTGTGGTTATGTTACGTGTCTTGTGGTAGTGTTGGCAGTCCTGTGTGATTTTTTTCTCCTAAATGATAAAAAAAAGTTGTATTACAATTCCACATAACAGAGAAGGTTGGTAGTATTATAATCTGAAGCTCCATAACAACGACAAGACATCAACAACAACAACAAATAAAACATAACACTGAACAACCGGCGAGGCAGTATATACAATCTCATGTGTGATTGTTGGTCCATAAGTCAATGTTATTACTGTTATTAAGGTGTGATTGTGATCTGAGTATAACACTATATATCAGGTAGCCGATAACTGTTATTTTTAATGGCTGTGGGATTTTAACTCTGTGGTGTGGTGGTGTGGTGTGTTGGTGTGGTGTGGTGTGTTGTGGTGTGTGGTTGTGTAGTGCGTGGTGTGGTGGTGTGGTGTGGTGCGTGGTGTGGTGGTGTGGTGTGGTGTGGTGTGTGGTGCGTGGTGTGGTGTGGTGTGTTGTGGTGGTGTGGTGTGGTGTGGTGTGTTGTGGTGTGTTATTCTGGGGATTTTAGCTGCGCACACACACACCCTAACAGATGGTAAGCCGTCAACTGTGTCGAAACTTCATGAAATATTTAAACGATCAAATGTGTCACGGAAGATGTCCCAGGGGGCCCCAACCTTGCCTGTAGAGAGAGAGAGAGAGAGAGAGAGAGAGAGAGAGAGAGAGAGAGAGAGAGAGAGAGAGTGTGTGTGTGGACCCCAGGTAGTGCCCACCCTGACGCTGGTATACAGTACAGTGTCCGTAGCGTCTGTTGAGGAGATGGAACAGCCTTGATTGAGCCACACTAGACCCCTGGCAGGAAGGTCAGTCCAACAAGGTCTCATCTCAGTAATAGGTCAATAAATGAGTTAACTGTAATATGACGTTACTTGTTACAATGTTATTAATGTATAAACTTATAAAACGTATTTTTTCTTAGTGTAATATTCGAGTTAGATTGAAATAACTCAGGCCTAGTCATAATGTATAGGCCTATGCAGGATCCACCGTAATTATAAAAGAAAAGTCATTGTATATTTCATGGTACTGTGTATAATATTCTCTCTCTCTCTCTCTCTCTCTCTCTCTCTCTCTCTCTCTCTCTCTCACCCAGGGTCCAATATTTACACCATCCGGGCATAACAGGTTCGAGATGGGTCAATATATCAATAGTGTAGCCTAGGAATTCAACCCTAAATTGGTCTTGTTGGTTACCACTATCTGTGGGAGGGATATTGACCTATTCGGCAATGTCTTTAAGGTCTAGTTTACGATTGGTATTGATAGGAGTTTCGTTTTAAGAGTGTTTGTTGGATAGCACTGTATGCAGGAGGTGTATATGTCCAGTCTGCATAAACAGCTTACCTATAAACATGACCACGAAAGGTAAAAACCCAATAATATTCAGTAAGAACTTCGCCCTAAATTAGTGTGTTGTTTATCACTGTCTTGTGTGAGCATACATATGTGTACCGAGTTAACAAATATAGTATCAACAGCATGGCCATTAAGGTTCATTTCACCAGTACTGTAAGCTATGAATTTCGTCTTGTGTTGTTGTGGTGGCTTAGCACTGTCTTGTAGAGGGAGATGAGCGACCAGCGGCATCATTCACGACCAGGTGTGCGGGTCATTAAGCAGACCACCAGGTAAAGAACAAGAGACTGATGGCCAATAACACAAGATGTATTGATTGTTGACTCACCTGAGTCACGGTGATGGTGGTGGTGATGGTGGTGATGGTGATGGTGGTGGTGATGGTGGTGGTGATGGTGGTGGTGGTGGTGATGGTGGTGGTGATGATGGTGGTGGTGATGGTGGTGGTGATGGTGGTGATGATGGTGGTGGTGGTGATGGTGGTGGTGATGATGGTGGTGGTGGTGGTGATGGTGATGATGATGGTGGTGGTGATGGTGGTGATGATGGTGGTGGTGATGGTGGTGATGATGGTGGTGGTGATGATGATGGTGATGATGATGGTGGTGGTGATGGTGATGATGATGGTGGTGGTGATGGTGGTGGTGATGGTGGTGGTGATGGTGGTGATGATGGTGGTGATGGTGGTGGTGGTGATGGTGGTGATGATGATGATGATGATGGTGATAGGTGATAAAAATGGTAACGATAAATATGAACATAAGAACATAAGGAGTTTGCAATAGGCCGGTTGGCCTGTGCATGGCAGCTCCTGTCGAGAGTTACTACCACTCTCTATCATCCATGAATCTATCTAGCCTCCTTTTAAAACTCTTCAGCGTTCCCGCACTTACTACAAAGTTGCTAAGCTTGTTCCACTCGTCCACCACCCTATTTGTGAACCAGTTCCTTCCTATTTCCCTCCTAAACCTAGACTTATCCAACTTAAATCCGTTGCTCCGAGTCCTATCCTGCTCGGATATTATAAGAACTTTATCTATATCTCCTTTATTGATTCCTTTCACCCACTTAAATACTTCTATCATATCTCCCCGCACTCTTCGTCTTTCTAGGGAATGTAAGTTTAGTTTCTTTAACCTATCTTGACATGGAAGGTTTCTAAGTCCCGGAATCATTTTCGTCATTCTTCGCTGCACCGACTCCAGTGAATTAATATCCATTCTATAATAGGGGCACCAGAACTGAACCGCATAATCGAGTGCGGCCTAACTAGCGCAAGATATAGTTGCAATAAGACCTCTGCACTATTATTACTTACCCTGTTTTCTAGGCCCGTAGGTCTGGGCTTACAAGTACCCCTAAGTCTCTTTCACAAGTCGAGTTCTCTAGGTTGATGTTGTTAAGGCTGTATACATTATCAGTATTTGTTCTACCAATATTAAGTACGCTGCACTTGCAGGTGTTGAATTTCATTCGCCATTTCTCTGACCACTCCTGCAGTTTATTTAAATCCTCCTGTAGTGCATTTACATCCTGCCCTGAATTAATCTGCCGCCCTATTTTGGTGTCATCCGCAAACTTGCTTATGTCACTGCTGATCCCAGTATCTAGATCGTTTATATAGATTATGAACAAGAGTGGGACCAGTACTGACCCCGAGGGAACCCCACTGGTTACACGGCCCCACTCAGATTTAACACCATCTACGCTGATCCTCTGCGTTCTATCGGTGAGCCACGATTTTATCCAATTTAAAACTTTCCCCTCGATACCAGGAGCCTTAGGTTTTCTCAGAAGCCTTTGATGTGGTACTCTGTCAAACGCTTTGCTAAAGTCTAAGTAAATAACATCGTAATTATCGTCTTTATCTACTACCTCGAAGACTTTCCTAAAAACCGTCAGCAGATAATAATAATAATAATAATAATAATAATAATAATAATAACAACAATAATAATAATAATAAGGAACCATAAAAAAATAAAAATACCTTGATTTTAAAAATGTTTTATTATACGGATGAACGTAGTGGCACCATTCATGCTTTTAAAATTTCTTTTAAGTCGGCAAGCACACTTGGGTAGTCGGGGCAGTTCTCGTTGTCGACTATTCGCCTTTTTGTGTCGGCGACGAGCCTCACCACGGCTTCTTTCACAGTACTGTCGGCGATAACGGAATCCATGCAACTCTCCACAAAATAGATGAAGGAGTACAGATCGGTGGCGGGGCTGCAGGTTCCTCCCCGGAATAAGAGGGGGCACATCCAAGGATATGTCTTCTCATCTTCGGGGTTCACGGACAAGTGACGGCCAGAGATGCCACTCAGACCTAGGTCTATGATATTTATTTTAATTCCATTACCCATATCCTGTATTAAGATGTTATCGGGTTTAAGATCATTGTGTATAATTTTTTTTTCATTCAGTTTTTGTAGCTCGTAAGCGACAGAGAAGAGAATATTATATAGAGCCCTGGTATCCGGTGGGTTTTGTGAAATATACTACCCAAGGTTTTGGTGCCCGACGAACGACATTAAGAGAGCGAGGGGCTTCCTACACAGACCCACAAGGACTGGGGTACCGCCTGCTCCGCCAGCAATCATATGTAACTTTGCCTCCAGTTCATAATTGTCGACGTTTTCATGCATAGCGGCGAGTTTTAAAACAAAATTTGTTTCGTCACATTCAACGAGGCTAGCGGTGCCGTGAGAGCCCTTCCCCAGTTTTTTTACAAATTGAAAATCCTTTATATCTTCAAAAGTGAATACAGGTAACACAGTGAAGCCCAGACGCTTCCACTCCTTTAAGATTCCTTTAGACTTGTTATCTTGGCCTAGAGACTTTGGGGTAGACAGCTTCGTGGCTAAGTTGGCCTTCAATTGTTTGTCTCTCCAGGCCCTGGCCCTTCGTACCTCGGCGTCTCGTGCCACTTTTCTCGCCTCCACTAACCGTTGCTGTGCTGCGTTACGTAGAACAATGTGTTTGAACATATTTGTAAATTACAATATATTATATAAAGATCTCTTGGAGACGTAAAGTAAGAAATTCAGAGGTACAAGCTGTTTTTGATGTTTTCAACAAAAATACATTAGGTTGGAACATTCATATAGCAGTGAAAATATAGTGTAGAGAGCATCTAGTGTAGTGAACATATGATGTACTGTTGTAGTAAACATGTGGTGTAGTGGTGTAGTGAACATGTGGTGTACTGTTGTAGTAAACATGTGGTGTAGTGGTGTAGTGAACATGTGTTGTACTGTTGTAGTGAACATGTGGTGTAGTGAACATGTGGTGTACTGTTGTAGTGAACATGTGGTGTAGTGGTGTAGTGAACATGTGGTGTACTGTTGTAGTGAACATGTGGTGTAGTGGTGTAGTGAACATGTGGTGTAGTGTTGTAGTGAACATGTGGTGCAGTGAACATGTGGCGCACTGTTGTAGTGTACATGTGGTGTGTGGTGTAGTGAATATAAGGATGCTGTAGTAAACATGTGGTGTAGTGGTGTAGTGGAACATGTGGTGTACTGTTGTAGTGAACATGTGGTGTAGTGAACATGTGGCGTACTGTTGTAGTGAACATGTGGTGTAGTGGTGTAGTGAACATGTGGTGTAGTGGTGTAGTGAACATGTGGTGTAGTGGTGTAGTGAACATGTGGTGTACTGTTGTAGTGAACATGTGGTGTAGTGAACATGTGGCGTACTGTTGTAGTAAACATGTGGTGTAGTGGTGTAGTGAACATGTGGTGTAGTGGTGTAGTGAACATGTGGTGTACTGTTGTAGTAAACATGTGGTGTAGTGGTGTAGTGAACATGTGGTGTACTGTTGTAGTGAACATGTGGTGTAGTGGTGTAGTGAACATGTGGCGTACTGTTGTAGTAAACATGTGGTGTAGTGAACATGTGGCGTACTGTTGTAGTAAACATGTGGTGTAGTGGTGTAGTGAACATGTGGCGTACTGTTGTAGTGAACATGTGGTGTAGTGGTGTAGTGAACATGTGGTGTACTGTTGTAGTGAACATGTGGTGTAGTGGTGTAGTGAACATGTGGTGTACTGTTGTAGTGAACATGTGGTGTACTGTTGTAGTGAACATGTGGTGTAGTGGTGTAGTGAACATGTGGTGTAGTGAACATGTGGCGTACTGTTGTAGTGTACATGTGGTGTAGTGGTGTAGTGAACATATGATGTACTGTTGTAGTAAACATGTGGTGTAGTGGTGTAGTGAACATGTGGTGTACTGTTGTAGTGAACATGTGGTGTAGTGAACATGTGGCGTACTGTTGTAGTGAACATGTGGTGTAGTGGTGTAGTGAACATGTGGTGTAGTGGTGTAGTGAACATGTGGTGTAGTGGTGTAGTGAACATGTGGTGTACTGTTGTAGTGAACATGTGGTGTAGTGAACATGTGGCGTACTGTTGTAGTAAACATGTGGTGTAGTGGTGTAGTGAACATGTGGTGTAGTGGTGTAGTGAACATGTGGTGTACTGTTGTAGTAAACATGTGGTGTAGTGGTGTAGTGAACATGTGGTGTACTGTTGTAGTGAACATGTGGTGTAGTGGTGTAGTGAACATGTGGCGTACTGTTGTAGTAAACATGTGGTGTAGTGAACATGTGGCGTACTGTTGTAGTAAACATGTGGTGTAGTGGTGTAGTGAACATGTGGTGTACTGTTGTAGTGAACATGTGGTGTAGTGGTGTAGTGAACATGTGGTGTACTGTTGTAGTGAACATGTGGTGTAGTGGTGTAGTGAACATGTGGTGTACTGTTGTAGTGAACATGTGGTGTAGTGGTGTAGTGAACATGTGGTGTAGTGAACATGTGGTGTACTGTTGTAGTGAACATGTGGTGTAGTGGTGTAGTGAACATGTGGTGTACTGTTGTAGTAAACATGTGGTGTAGTGGTGTAGTGAACATGTGGTGTACTGTTGTAGTGAACATGTTGTGTAGTGGTGTAGTGAACATGTGGTGTACTGTTGTAGTGAACATGTGGTGTAGTGGTGTAGTGAACATGTGGTGTAGTGAACATGTGGTGTAGTGAACATGTGGTGCAGTGGTGTCATGTGGTGTAGTGATGTAGTGAACGCATGGTGTACTGTTGTAGTGAACATGTGGTGTAGTGGTGTCATGTGGTGTACTGCTGTAGTGAACATGTGGTGTACGTTACGATACTAACCTAACCTAACCTGACCTAACCTAACCTAGCCTGAACGCTTACAAACTTCTTAACATCTTAACAAAGTAGATCTTATTAAGTCAGGACGAGGGAAGAACCAGTTCAAGCTCACCAAACTTAAGCTTTGTTCACGAACTTATCACATCAAACTTAGGTAAAAAACAAACACAAAACTTTGAGTGTATGGAACAGATGGCGGGGGGGGGGGGTGATTGGCCAGTTGTAAAGATTGGGGATTGTATTAAGACCGGAGGGTTGTATAAGTTTTCAGGGTTGTATTAAGATTGGAAAGAACATAAGAACATAAGACTGGAGGAAACTGCTTATTTACCCGTGTGTGTGTTTGTTTTTTGCAGCCTTTCATATTCTTAAGTTAACCTTGCGACATACAGTGCCCAACAAAACTGTCTTCACCGTAACTCTGTGGTGCAGTGTGACACAACCAGCCAAGAGTTCTGACACAAGTTCATGGTTCTAGCTTTATACAGGTACCCCCTACGTACTGTACCTTACATACCACCGACCACAACTACTGTTATCTGTTCATATAATCTTGTTTTATAACTAAGATATCTGTTTTCGTTACACCAGCAGATTAACTTTGATTTAAATCAAAGTTAATCTGCTGGTGTATGAAGTGAATTAATGGTATTTTCTGGGAGTGGATGGCAGTGGTGTTAATTAATTGAGAAGTGATTATAATAATATTGGTTGTAAATGTACTTGAATTTTGATAAGTGATAATTAAGTAGTAGTGTTGTGAGGGCGGCCGGTCAGGGCTTGTTGGTAGTGGTGAAACATTCTCCATGGAGCGTCTTTCCTCCCTACACATATGACAATGAATCATCTGTCTTTTATGTAGGGAGAAACTGAGACTAGCTAATTATCATAGTTATCAGGAAACACCTACCACAATCAGTAGCACCAACCCTACCACAACCAGTAGCTCCAACACCTACCGCAATCAGTACCACAACCAGTAGCACCAACCCTACCACAACCAGTAGCACCAACCCTACCACAACCAGTAGCACCAACCCTACCACAACCGGTAGCACCAACCCTACCACAACCAGTAGCACCAACCCTACCACAACCAGTAGCACCAACCCTACCACAACCGGTAGCACCAACCCTACCACAACCAGTAGCACCAACCCTACCACAACCAGTAGCACCAACCCTACCACAACAACCAGATCCAGTGTTCTTTCCGTAATCCACTGGACCCTGGGGTGAATATAATTATTTAGGGCCTATGTACACAATTACTCACATAACACTGTACTCACACCATCTGTTCTGTTGAAGTAATTACACCAAACTACCCATGAGCAGGTTACTATAACGAGTGTATGTCACGAGGGTTGTGAATAGACGGACATGGCGCTGTTACCGTCGTGTTGGTGTACTAGAAGTCTGGGAAGAATACTGGCTGGCTCAGACACTCAGTGCTGGTCGAGACATGAACGGGGGTGGATGTCAAAACTTGAGCTCTCCCATAGCTCTTAAAAAGGCTTCCCTCTTTTGTAAAAAGTGCAGGAACACAGGGAAACACTTTAAAGACACTAAAGGGAACACACAACACTGAAAAAGCACTTCACAACACTGCACTGTAAATCCAGGAATATCGTGTTGAGGTACGCGCAAAGATCCATCCGACAAGAGGAGTTGACAAGATGGCGGCTCCGAGAGAGATTCTGTGTCCACTCCAATTCTGAATAACGTGATGTCCCAGCTAAACACTGCGCCATGTGTGATACTCAGGTGGTCCTTACACTCAGGGGTAAAGGAAACACACTGATGTCAAGTCCGTAAGTTCTATTCC
Organism: Homarus americanus; assembly: GCF_018991925.1. Lineage (NCBI taxonomy): Eukaryota > Metazoa > Arthropoda > Malacostraca > Decapoda > Nephropidae > Homarus > Homarus americanus. The sequence continues at coordinate 4,838 of NW_024745374.1, read as the reverse complement.
TGGTACAAACACAAAAAGGAGTTAAGACAGGGGTAAACAGCGTCCTGTCTTGGAATCTCTCTGGGTATCTCTATCTGCGCATGCGCGTACAGCGTGCATGTGCCCAAAGCCTGAACTAACACTTGGTGACAAAAGGGAGTATGATTATAAAACATATAATACAGAGACCTGAATCAATAATGGTAAATAGTACAGAGTTACATATTACAGCCATATTCGTCTCATATATCTACAGAAAGGGAGAAAAGAAGCACACAGTCAGCCAAACTCGTGCTGTTGCTTGAGTAAATCATGCAGGCAACGCAGAGACCACGACCATGCCTCGGGGACTGTGCCTCCACTGTTCACCTCCGCGCCACTAACACACTTAACAAGGTTACGTCGGCTTGTAGTGCCATCACAGAGGTAAACAGGATTCGGTGGGAGAGGTCTGTGATCGTTAACACACACACACACACACACGGACCGAGGCTGACCGATTGAGTCTATCAGCACAAGGCAAGACGCAGCTTGCGCCCCTGCGTTTCAGTAATTGTGCCAATATCAGTATTGATGTTTCGCTTAGGAACTCCCATTAGTCTTGGTTAAGCGTCGACGAAATAACACCATTACCATGTATCAGGATCTGGTAGAGGATCCCCTAGTTGGCTAGGTGTCTTGTTATTCGGGGCAGCTACAAGGTGTGTGTGTGTGTGTGTGTGTGTGTGTGTGTGTGTGTGTGTGTGTCGGAGTCTTTCTCTTGTGCGTGATAAGGGCCACGCAGACTTCAACTGGGTGAAATATCAGTCTCAGAAATGCGTAAATCGTTCATTCACAACCAGCCTTGTAGTCATGGTAATGTCAAAACAATATATATCAGTAGACCAGTTATGTATTCGTCACTTAATGAAACACGGTGAAGAAAATGCCATGAGAATATTCCATCCCTACAGAGTCTTGGAAGGAAACAGTGACTGCTGTTCTATCATCACCAGACTGTAGCAGGAGATGATATACTGTTCTCTAAATAACTGGGAAGTGTTAACCAATGTATGTCTTAGCTGGCCCTGTTTAGCGGCAGTCCACGGATTTAAAGTCACGGAAACCAGAACATTGCTTGATCCCGAAGGAAACGATCTCTCCTGTTTTTTACCAAATCTGGAATATGCAGGACCTAGAACTGCTGCTCTGAGCACAAATATCAAAATTATATAACATTTCTCATACAATTTAGAATCGTCAAATCAGATTACATCGTCACTGTTCAGGCTACCAAAACCTTACTCCAGATTAGCTGTCTGACCTGAGAGAGAGAAAAAATATAAATAAATAAATAAATAAATATATATATATATATATATATATATATATATATATATATATATATATATATATATATATATATATATATATATATATATATATATATATATATATAGTCCTGGAACGCTTATGGACCAAGGCAGGAAATATTAGTGGGTTAGCAAGACTCTGATACAATAATGGTTACAGGGAAACTCGTGTATTGCTCAACCTGACAACAATGGCTCGTCTGTGTCATTTGTATTGACTTTCTTAAATGAATACCTGTGTTTCAATAGAGAGAAAGGAAGGATGTTATTCCACTCATATTAAACTGGATGATGAAGACGGTCTTACACTGAGGAGTCTCATGACTTTTGTCTTCATCTTACATGTAAAAATATTTAGACTTTATAAGATAAAAGTTATATAATAAACCCAGCCAGTCAATCACCCATATGGGAAGTAAGTGAGCCAATAAGTTACTCCCTGAGAATTGATGTAGACATTTCTGAAGACTCTATATTATGACTTGCGATTGTACGATAGCTATTTGTTCTAAACATTAACTTATAGTAACAAGTGAGAGAGCGAAAGATTATATTTTGCTAATAATTTTCTGGTGTCATACATTCTAATAAGTTGAATTACCTTTACTATCCTTAGGGTAATTTCTATGGATTTTGCTTTGTTACCATAATTAAAAAAAAAAAATACATCGTTACGAGAAAATAAAAATATTTTCGGTAAATTCGACACATTGAAAAAAACATATGAATACTTCGTCGCAAAGTCGGACATGTAATAAAGATTAGTTACGCTCATGATTTAGTCGTTCATTAAATTTGCGTAATGAGGCATAAAGAGACTTATTTTCAATTTACATTCGGATGAACCACTTCAAACTTCTTGATTACCGGCATTAGCGTCACTTGTCTTCGTGAACACACACACACACACACACACACACACACACACACACACACATGCACATTATTCAGATTAGTTGTAAAGTAAAGGACAAACTAATACTATAAAATAAATTTTTCTTAAATGCATCACATTACCTGTTTAAAATTGTTGTGTATCCTTTCGTCACTGTGAAAGGGGAAGTATTGTAAGAGATCGCATCATTATTAGCAGTAAAATTGAATTAATAATACGTAACGTTCTTCGAAATATCTGATTGATTGAAAAAATAAGGATATACAGTATGTATAGTGTATACGCATTGGTGATAATATTCCTTATTCATCTGAGGCTTCCTAAGGGCAAGCCCATCAATGATAATATATATATATATATATATATACATATATATATATATATATATATATATATATATACATACAATAAAATATGCTGATCACGCGCTCCTACAGTGATATATATATATATATATATATATATATATATATAACAAACACTCAGAAAAAAAAATTTGAAAGGACTTTTCGTAGGAAGTGGAACTACTCTAGCATTGCAGCTGTCAGACCAGCACATAGTTAAACGCGGCGCGCGAATTCCGTAGACTTTAATACAGAAACAGTCTCCCGTCCAGTACACAATAGGGAGTGACAGTTTGGCAAAAGTTTTCAAAATCTAATTGCTTGGGTTGGATTATTTGTCTATCGGCCACGCTAATTCCGAATATGTTTGAGTTTTTTACATTATTGCATTAGAAGGTTTGTGGATACTTTTGGGTTTGGCATGAAAAACGCAAAAAAAATTGTAAATAATAAAGGGACTGGCAATGTGGCACAACCTGTTAAAATCAAGTTATTGAATTGGATTATTCAAATGCGTTGACACTGCAAGTCGGAAGGTCCCCAAATAGGAAGGATATAGCACACAGCCTCTTAGGGGGGTGGGGGTTATGGCGTGTGAGTAATGTCGAATGTGTGAAAACCCGAAATTGAAAATTAAACTGTTACGATGCAATTAACAATCTTGACAGTTACAACAGTAATAAACTAATAAACAATAAACAAAAATTATTTGATAGTAAATCAAAGTTACTGCAGGGTTTGGTTCTGTGACTGGAGGTCTCGTTATCATTCGTGGGGTAAATATTCATCTTAAATATTCTTCTGAAACCCTCGAGCTGGTGACGAAGAGAAAAATATCCACCGTAACTTTCACTTTGTGACAGAAGAAAGATGGACTCTCCTTTGTATTGGTGTTGTCATCACTGGTCTTAGGGTGACCGCACTAATATGTCTGCCAGGTAAGTGTAGCAGCGTCGTAGATTGATCAAGGTTGTTTGGCTGTGAGTTTTGTCCGCGACCCAATTAACCTTTACTGAACTTCATCAAGTGTCAGGTGATAAAAAGGGTAGAAGTTGACCTTTATAAATATACATGTAGTTTGAAATCGTAATAAAAATCTAAATTGGTTACGAGTTATTTCAAAGGCTGTCCTTGGGGTTGGTTTTACATGGGATACAATCCTTTGAATTGGGATTTGATCGTGTATATAATTGGTAAAAATTGATACTTGCAATTGGTGTTGTATCCTTTTTTAAGACCTGGTTGATGAAACTTGGCCAAGACAAAGAAATTTACTATTCCCTGGGCGAACTGACACATGGTGGCCCCGTGTGTGTGTGTGTGTGTATATTGCGGTAGGTGAGCGATTGCCTCTGTGACGGCTTAGAAATTTTTTCGTTATTATATAGAATGAATAATTACCTTATATATCTAATAAAGAGAACTTACGTGAGAGAACAATTTTTTTTATGTTGTGTGGACGTTCAAGTCTTTGCCTTGAATGTCGAGTAAAGTTAATTTTCAACCTCTTCCTATATCCAATGATTCTTGGTAGGAGGTCTCCAAATTATTAGACTCCATTGATCACTCGTGGAATGAGGAGTCAGATGAGCGTAATATATATCTGAGAAAGTCAACATACCTGAGGCAGTCGTTATTGATTTTAGAAGCCAAATAAACCATAAGACAGTCTGTGTCATTAATGCCCACATAATGTTCAGTAATATCCCGTAGTGTTGGAGTATTTTTGTCATTTCTGGACGTAAAGTAGTCACAACCTTTTTACGAAGTCTCTATTGATATTCATGATCATACATAATGACCAAGTTTACAAATTACAAGAAGCGTTTAACACTTACACGATATTTAAACGCCGAAAAACTTGACAGGTAAATTTGTCATAATTCAATTAGCTTAATAACGTGATCATCGTGGTACACTGTTCGCTATAACACACTTGTATACTGCATATTCATGTAGAGATATACGCAGTGAAGTTTGGTTCTACCTACAATAACAGCGTGTAATAACAGACTAACAAATATATACTGTATAGGCACATTATATACTGTGTGTGTGTGGGGGGGGGGTTGCGCACGCTCTTTAGGGATTAGCGTCCAATTAAGTCTTAAATTTAACTGATATTTTTGCCACATCGAGATATATATATAATTTTTTTTCTGTTGAACTGTATAAAAATTAGTTCATAAATAGTGATATTTGGTCAACCACTTCAGAAGACTTTTACTATTTAATTAATCAAGCTAAACCCAAATTAAGTTATACAAT
>NW_024745373.1:0-20145 GCF_018991925.1 Homarus americanus | reverse complement strand
ATAGTTGAAGTAACTTAACCTTAAGGAATATTACTTAACTCTTATCTTTATAAACACAGGATGATCATGACGCGTTATATGATATATTCTAAACAATGTAAATGTCAACATAAGTTTGGGAGAAAAACAACTAAATCTAAAGTTACTTAAAACAACAGTAAAGACTTAAACTGTACACATGAGACGAAAACAAATATCATAGTAATAAATGTAAGTAATAAATAACTAATTAAACCCTGAAACTAAATACGTATATTTAAATGTTCTTTGTCTTTTATATTATATTGTTCACACAGTAATGACTTTAACACATATTGAAACAATTAAAAGAAAAAAGAAAAAAAACACCGATCAACCTCGACCCGGAGGGCCAGATGACCCCTGGACAGCTCCGAGCTTGACCAGCACGTTCGTGTTTATATCATTATCTCGACTGAATTATATTACAAAGTCACTTATGAGTTTTTCAATGTTGTTTTGATAATATTTACTTATTCTCACCTAATTGTTAACAACTAGCGTATTAAAGAAAACGACCACAACTAAATAAAGGCGGAAATTCACGGAGGTAACTTGGTGTAACTGGCTAGACTCCCCGAGGTGCCACAGACCTGCCATCGTCTAGTAGTCTTTCATCGTGTAGCACAACTGAGGCTATACATACGAACACGTTTACTATATAGCTGAAGTATTTTACACGTTTCTTATACAGCCACTACTGAGAGAGGGGGAGGGAGGGACGGAAGGGGGCTACACGATGAACCCATAAATCAGGTATAGCTTGTCGAGGACGGGCTACGGGGCAATGTAAGCAATGGGGCTACTAAGACTATAGGTATAGGCTCCAAGTCCACGCCAGGCCAGGCCTGAGATGATGACGTCACTAGCAGCGTCCTCAGCGGATATTACACGACTTGTATCTCTCGTCCATCTCTCCCTGGGTGAGGAGGAGGAAGGGGGAGGGGGAAGAGGAGGGGAGGAGGAGGAGGGGAGGGGAAAAGAGGAGGGAAGGGAAGGAGGGAGAGGAGGGAGGAGGAGGGGAGGGGAGGAGGAGGGGAGGAGGGGGAGGGGGAGGAGGGGAGGGAAGGAGGGGAGGAGGAGGGGGAGGGGAGGAGGAGAGGGGAGGGAGGAGGAGGGAGGAGGGGAGGTGAGGAGGGAAAATAGAGGGAGGAGGGGAAGGAGGGGGAGGAGGGGAGGAGGAGAAGGGAGGGGAGGGGGAGGAGGGGAGGGAAGGGGAGGAGGGGGAGGAGGAGGGGGAGGGGGAGGAGGGGAAGGAGGAGTGGGGAGGAGGGGAAGGAGGAGTGGGGAGGAGGGGGAGGAGGAGAGGGAGGAGGGGGGAGGGGAAGGAGGGGAAGGAGGAGGAGAAGAGGAGGAAGAAGAGGAGGGACGTAAAGGGGAAGAAGAAGAGGCGGAGGAAGGAGAAGGAAGAAGATAAGGAGTAGGAGGAAAGTGAGAAGGAAGAAAGAAGGAGGAGAAAGAGGAGAGAAGAGAAAGAAGATGGAAGAAAGACAGAGAAGGGGAGGGGAGAGGAATGGTCACAAAGCGAACAGCAACAAGTTTCAGTGTGGTGGTGGTGGTGGTGGTGGTGGTGATAACAGCAGTGGTCACGTTAGTAGTAGTATAAGTGGTGATTATAAGTGGTGCAGATGACGTGGTGGTGAGTGGTGATACGTGGTGGTAGTCACAGAAATGGTGGTGGTAGTGATGATAATAGCTGTGGTAGTGGTGGCAGTAGTAGTGGTGGTGATAATAGCAATGGTCACACAGTCCTGTCGTAACTGGCTGGCGGGTCTCAGGTGACATGTCGGGGCGGAAGGGGACAGAACAAAGCCTCGGCATCCGTCACCCCCTCCTTCCCTCCCAGACAGTTAACAGTCACAAAACGTCTCGACCTGTAAACATCTCAGCCCTGGGAACACTCGCAGAAACCGGAGAGAGTCCCTGAGAAAACCCTAAAGAAACCGCCGTGGCCCGAGGGATGGACTAGCCGAGAAAATCATAACGAATTTCAGGAAAGCTCTTTAGGCTCCTCCACCCGTCCGTCCGCCTCATGGGAAAAGGTTTTCTTTGCCATTTTAAAAGATTTGGAGCCACAATGAGGGATTTTTCACCGCTAAGGGTAAGGTATGAGGAGGTGGTGGGGGAGGGGGAGATGTAGAGAAGGGGAGGGGGTTAAGGGAGGGGAAGGAGTGTATAGGGGGAGGTAGTGAAGAAGGAGGGGGTGGACGGTAGTATCCCAAACACCCACTTACGTAATGGAGGTTTAGAATGCACTACCAAACACACTTATCATATACGCCTCAAAAATATTATCACATCATCACTAACTAATAAAACACAAGACTTGGTGAGTTATGTGTGAAGGGGATCATTCAGGTGGTGTGATAATACAATGTAAGAGAGAAACTTCACTAAATGGAGGAGGAGACACACACGTCCTCCCCATGGCTCCCACACACTCGCCGATAAATCACGTTCCGACTTCTTTATAAGGACCTTCCTATTACCTGAATAACCCGGCAGCTGCAGCCTCAACCAATGGGGCGCCGCGCATTACCGCCGGCCTCCAATAATTACACCACATCCAGGAAAGGAGCGGGTTTTGGGATTGATAAAAAACGCGCCATTCCCACTCTCGCGTGTGATTGGGCGAGGAAGGAAGATGATAAAAAGAGGCGACTGTGATTGGCTGGCACCGCGTGTAATCACATATGACATGATGAAGATGATGATGGTGTTGCGATATGAGGAAGGTGTGTACTAGTGTGTGGTTGGTGGTGGCGGTAGTGGTGACTGGCATGTGTGACGTGTGTGTGTGTGTGTTGGCTACTGATGGCGACCCTCTACACTGCCCCTGTTCCCACAACCACCCCAACGCGCCTCACCATCGCTCCACACTACCCTCCCATAACATATAATTACAGTATATAAGTTATTAATTACAGCAATTTAGTATTTATTATAGTTTTTCGTATAGAGAAAAACACGTAAAAACAACATAGGATAAACTGGACAGTGTCAGATTGTGGGTGTCGGGAAACGTTGGAAGTGTGTAGTAGTAATAATAATTAACGGTTTATTGAAAAATATGGCAGGCAAAAAACTGAAAATATAAACTAAACAGAGATGAGTGGGTCACTTTGTTGTCAAGAAATACACAAGTAATATTAGTGGTAAATAATATTACTTGTATATGATGACAAGGAGGACTGGATCTTTTAACAGTTTCAGAACAGTTACGGTACTAAAGTGAGATAGACAAGGAGTGACTACACAGGTTAACTACGAGTTATGAAGTGAGGGGGGAGTGTATATGTGGGGAGACTGGATGTGTGAGGGTAGTCGAGGTTTATGTAAGGGGATGTGTGGGAGGGTAATAACCATGATAGATGTTAGGGCAATGTGTTGGGGGGGGACGAAAATATTGGGTACTGTAATCAAATAAGAAACATTGTTGTGTGACCCGGGTGTATCGCTTGGGTGAATAACACGACAGACTATGTCAACACACTTCCCTTATGTCGTCTCTACTGCTGCAACTGTGAGAGGTGATGACGTTCTCACTACCGCACTACTAAATTATTGGTGGCTCGTCAAATGGGCCCCACACCTAATGGATCGGGGCCTATTAAGAACTGAGGCCTAAACTCAATCTTAACTCACTCCTTCCCCACTACAGAAGTCACTCTCCTTAACTCACACTGACTGACATACCTTCACGTTGTCAATCAGCATATCTAGGAGAGCCAGACGTCGTGTGGTTTACGAAACGGACAGTTAGAACAGGCTAGAGATGGGTGATGCTAAGTGGTGGGACGGACAGTTAGAACAGGCTGGTGATGGGTGATGCTAAGTGGTGGGACGGACAGTTAGAACAGGCTGGTGATGGGTGATGCTAAGTGGTGGGACGGACAGTTAGAACAGGCTGGTGATGGGTGATGCTAAGTGACGGGACGGAAAGTTAGAACAGGCTGGTGACGGGTGATGCTAAGTGATGGGACGGACAGTTAGAACAGGCTGGTGATGGGTGATGCTAAGTGGTGGGACGGACAGTTAGAACAGGCTGGTGATGGGTGATGCTAAGTGGTTGGACGGACAGTTAGAACAGGCTGGTGATGGGTGATGCTAAGTGGTGGGACGGACAGTTAGAACAGGCTGGTGACGGGTGACTCTATGTGATGGGAAGCGAGACAGATATTAAACTAGAGTGATACCATGAGGACCCTGAACCAATAACGGAGCTACAACACAACACATCCTTCACATCAGTAAGAAAAGACGAATAACACATTAAAGGAACAGAGAATCCAGTATTTGTTGTGGATTCCGACCATCACGTGGTGGTAGTAGAGAGAGAGAGAGAGAGAGTAATAAGCCTTATTGATATGAAAATAAAGCAAGGAGCATCTGACATTACTATCAAGAGCCTGGTACCAGTAACAAGCAACAGCGTGAGGTTTTGGGGAGTCACAGTAACTGACAGGGTGTGGGGGTGTGGGGGGGGGAGAGGGAACACGACACACCTTAGTGACCGATAAAATAAAATTATACAGGTTGAATACGGAGTTCTCTTACCCTATAACTGTTTCTTTAATAAACCAAACTGGATTTTCATTTTATTTTAGATTAGGTTAATTTAGGTTTGGTGTCTGTGAGATGGTAGTGGGAGAGTAGAGGGACTTCCTTCACCCCCACAGTCCTCATTTACACACAATTGCAGGGTCTCAATTTTTTCTATTACATGACAAAACAACATACATATATAGCATTTCTCACTGTTGATTTTTTTTCATTCTTGCATTTCTTTGTATGTATTATTATCACAGTGTTGTTATTATTATTATTATTACCATTAATATTTTGTTTTACTTTTAATTATAAATTTTATTTACTATGAATTATTATTATTATTAATAAATTTTCGCCCCCCGGGCCCTGATGTGGGTCAGTGACCTGTGCCCGGGTGGGCTAATCCCCGTAAAAAAAAAAAAAATGCAGGATCTCAATTGGTCTCAATTGTTTCTCTTACTATTGACAACACAATATACATATATTGTTTCTCACTTTTGATTTTTTTTCATTTTGTATTTCTTTATTATTTTTATTATTATTATTATTATTATTATTATTATTATTATTATTATTATTATTTGTATTATTATTATGATCATTATTACATTTTCGCCCTCTAGGCCCCGATGTGGGTCAGTGACCTGTGCCTGGGTGGGCTAATCCCCGTAAAAAAAAAATGCCAGGCCACATTGAGTCACTACCCCCCCCCGCTGGGTTTTAATGGCCATATCGTGTTGTCAGCGGTATCTGGAGAACCTTTATCAGACACTCGAGGGTTTTATCGTGTGGTCAGACTCAAAAAATAATGATTAAGAGGCGATATTTGTCATTGTGTAGACATTTTTAATATACGAGTCAACTTTTTTTTCTTTACACTTTTCGGTCTTGTTGTGGCCCTGGTCTGGTGGTTGTGTGGGTGATTGTTTAAACGGGCCCAGTCCACATAGACTCCAACCTAACCTAACCTAACCTAATCTACCAAGATCCTAGTAGGTCCTTAATTCTAATCCGTCTCAGTCCTAGGTACGATGAAGTCCTTTTATAATCAGGACCTAAAACTGGGACCCGTGTGCCCCCTCAGTCGTCTCTGCTGAGCAACACAACACTTGATGCTACCTGTCTATATACAGTATCGTGAAGACGCGCCATGTACACGTTTGTTAATATGGTGTGTGTGTGTGTGTGTGTGTGTGTAGACAGCAGTAACATCCGTACGCATAAGACAAACAATTATCCCAACATCAGGAATATTAAGCGGTCTTTATCACTGTTATGATATCTCAGAAGAAATCACAGTAACAAAATACATGTTAACAAAATACATGTTTACATATGTATTTTGTGTGTATAAATAGTATACTTTGGTAAATCTGTTGTTGTACTGATCGTTACTCTGTTTACACCATCTGTGACTCCTACTATAAACATCTGAAAAACATCAAACATCCACTTTAGAACAACAAGACAATTACTTCTTCTACAGGTTGAGTATGTGAGCTGGTGCAGGTGTGACCGGCAGCCTTCCACCTGTCGTCCAGCGAGCACAACCAACCAACAAGTTCGTCTGTGCCTCTAAAGGACACACACTCAGGAATAAAAACCAGCTCAAAGACATCTGTTGATACCACTTTAAAGAAAGGCCTTACCAGAATCCAGATAACTGTGTGAAACAAATAACTGTTAACTACTTATATATAATAAAGCCCAATCAAAGTCCAATAGCTTAAAACATCAGCAAATTACATAATGTTCTGTGTAATTCTAACCTAACCTAACCTAACCTAACCAAACCTTGAAAGCCGCTTCAGCGCTTAATGACTGTTGTGACGTCATCAACCCCTTGAGTACGAAGACTTAACCCATAAGTACTATGACTCAACACCTTGAATAACGATGACTTAAATATATGAGTATGGTGATTTAACGACACGAGTACGATGACTTAACCGCTTGAGTATGACGACTTATTCCTCAAATATTCAAGGCGGTTAAGTCAATGTATTGAAAGGGTCAAGTTATAGTACTCAGGGGTTAAGTGATCATACTCAAAGGGTTAAGTGATCGTACTCAAAGGGTTAAGTTATCGTACTCAAGGGGTTAAATTTTTGACAAACTCGAGTGGCTGATGACGTCACTCAATGCATTAAGCGCTGAAGCGGCTCTCAAATGATGGTGTTTACATTCTGCAATTATCAAAAGAAAAAAACTACTGAGGTAACATACTTTTCTTAAGCACTCCCATCATAAGGTTTAAGTCCAGAATTAATGACAAACCTTCATACCCCCCCCACCCCAAAATAAATAAATAAATAAATAAATAAATAAATAAATGCTAAAACATGCAAATAGTACGTCAAGATTTTATTCTCATCAAAAAATAAAAATGAATAAAATACAGTCATGGATAAAAGTTCGCTCCTGTGGTGAAACAGAGTCGCGAGAATGAGTCTCCGAACTGACTGTTTTGTCTCATTTGGGGTCGATGCTGCTTCATAATGGGATGGAACGAACTTTTGACCCCGACTGTATACACACTGGAAGTTCCCTGAAGAGAAGACAATGTATGAGATTTAACTAGGAATCTGAAGACGTCACTCGAGGGATTGTCCAGTGCAGTCATTTCTCTCCTTCTGATAAGTCACTTTATAATGTAAACCTCTAATACGACGTTCAAGTTATAATTTCAGTATTGTAATAAAAGTTCATGAAGAGATTAAAAGTATTTCAGTCAAATATACATATCTTGATGAGAGAGAGAGAGAGAGTGACCCCCCCCCAAAAAAAAAGATAAAAATAACAATAATAATAATAAAGACCAAACAAAATTATGAAAATCTATAGAGAGGGAACGAAAGGACCATAAAATTAGTTACGTTTGCAATCTATGATAAACAAAACGAATAAATCTATACGCACACATACACGTGAGGTCACTCATATCAACACCCGAGGACGAGTTACTACACCACGTGAACACCACACCACCTGGTGTCTCCATGACCAGTCCAGGCCCGGGCCATCAACTGTAAACTATAATAATTTGTATGTGCAATCATTATTCCTTCTCCTTTCAATAATGAAAGCTTTTGTTAAGCGACCCACCCACCCCATGTCTTTGTATGTAATAAGTCATTTTTGTCCAATGTATATTTTCAGCCTTCGGGCTGCAGAACTTTTCCAATAAACAGTTAATTATTATTATCATTATTATTTACACATACACACACACAATACATCCTTGACACTACATCCTTGACCACCGAAGGGTCAAGACGTACCTGGCGCTCCTCTCGGAGCAGCCAGGTCAACTGTTAAGTTGGCCCATACCAACCCCCTCCCCTGAACCCTCCTCCCCACCGGAATATCAACAAGTTCTCGCCAGAAGTTACAATTTCATTTAGGAAAGGAACGAAACCAGTGTTAAACCGAGGTGAACAGTGGTGAACAGTGCTTAAGTCAGTGAGAACAACTCAACAGTAACAGTCGCACCCAAGTTAACCTTCACACAGTGAGGTCCCAGGTACCCAATCATAACGGCCCCCGCGAGACCCAACAACAACCACCGATGTGTTAACCGTCTACGATAGGAAGGCCTGGGACCAAACCTCACTCATATAACACCATCTGTGAGGGAATTACTACACCACATGTCCCTCATAACACCATATGTGAGGGAATTACTACACCACGTCAAGTCCCTCATCACACCATCTGTGAGGGAATTACTACACCACGTGAGGTCCCTCATAACACCATCTGTGAGGGAATTACTACACCACGTCAGGCCCCTCATAACACCATCTGTGAGGGAATTACTACACCACGTGATGCCCCTCATAACACCATCTGTGAGGGAGTTACTACACCACGTGAGGCCCCTCATAACACCATCTGTGAGGTAATTACTACACCACGTGAGGTCCCTCATAACAACATCTGAGGGAACTACTACACCACGTGAGTTCCTCCTAACACCATCTGGGAGGGAGTTACTACACTACGAGTTTGCTGTTCAACACCTACATTAATCTGTATGTTCACTGTATGTTCCTTTACCTTTCTCTAATGAAGGCTTTTGTTTAACCACCAATGTATGTAATAAGTCATTTATGTCCAGTGTATATTTTCAGCCTTCGGGCTGCAGAATTTTTTTCAATAAACCGTTAATTATTATTATTTATTATTATTACACACACACGCTGTAATCTTCTGGTGTCCCCTGCAGGTTGCCATGTCCTATATCTCTCTCCACACTACGCCATCACCTGTACGGCTGCATGGGATGATTGCTGCGTTCCTCCTCCTGACGAAGTGTTTATCTTAACTGTTCCTACCTGTTTTTTTTGTGTAACAGCTGTGTGTGTGTGTGTGTGTGTTTTATGCTATCTTATCATGTATTCACCTTACATGCTACAGTTGATAATATCTTTACAATAGCACCTGGTTATAGTAGGCAAATTTACATACCAAATATATGCTAGGAAGGGGGAATAGGAAGGGAGAATAGGAAGGGGGAATAGGAAGGGAGAATAGGGAGGTAATACTGAAACTCGAGGGTTTGTTGCGTGTTCAAGGGTACAAGGTATCATTTGGTTGAGGTATACGAATACAGTCATCAGTACTGTACCCACAAAGCAAATATAGTACTCTGCTATTACGGTCCAAGGATAACATCACCACCAACACGATCTGGCAAACAATGAAATCTGGGTACTATAAAATCTATGTCAGTACACCAGTCATTATCGAACGAAAATGGTAGACATCCTCACCAACACTACACCAACCATCCCTTACCAACACCCCCACAAACCATCCCTCACCAACACCCTCCACAAACTACCCCTCACCAACACCCCCCCACAAACCCCTCACCAACACCCCCCCCACAAACCCCTCACCAACACCCTCCACAAACTACCCCTCACCAACAACCCCCACAAACCCCTCACCAACACCCCTAACAATGACCCCACAAACCCACTCACCAACACCCCCACAAACCCCTCACCAACACCCCCCACAAACCCATTCACCAACACCCCCCACAAACGACCCCTCACCAACATACCGCACTACAACTACGTCAGAAACTATAAGACGCACTACAACTACGTCAGAAACTATAAGACGCACTAAAACTACGTCAGAATGTATATACTGTAACGCACTACACTTACGTCATGTGTGTATAAGACGCACTACAGCTACGTCAGAATGTATATAACGCACTACAGCTACCTTCAAGAGTGTTTTAGCCTTTTAGACACACTACAACTACGGCAGATGCATGGCACACTACAACTACGTCAGATGCATGACACACTACAACTACGTCAGATGCATGACACACTACAACTACGTCAGATGCATGACACACTACAACTCCGCCAGATGCATGAGGCACGCTACAACTACGTCAGATGCATGATACACTACAACTACGTCAGATGCATGACACACTACAACTACGTCCTAATGCATGATACACACTACGACTACGTCAGAATGCATGAGAGACACTACAACTACGTCCTAATGCATGATACACACTACAACTACGTCAGAATGCATGAGGCACACTACAACTACGTCAGATGCATGGCACACTACAACTACGTCAGATGCATGACACACTACAACTACGTCAGATGCATGACACACTACAACTACGTCAGATGCATGAGGCACGCTACAACTACGTCCTAATGCATGATACACATTACAACTACGTCAGAATGCATGAGAGACACTACAACTACGTCCTAATGCATGATACACACTACAACTACGTCAGAATGCAAGAGACACACTACAACTACGTCAGATGCATGATACACTACAACTACGTCAGATGCATGACACACTACAACTACGTCAGATGCATGATACACTACAACTACGTCCTAATGCATGATACACACTACAACTACGTCAGAATGCATGAGAGACACTACAACTACGTCCTAATGCATGATACACACTACAACTACGTCAGAATGCAAGAGACACACTACAACTACGTCAGATGCATGATACACTACAACTACGTCAGATGCATGACACATTACAACTACGTCAGATGCATGATACACACTACAACTACGTCAGAATGCAAGAGACACACTACAACTACGTCAGATGCATGATACACTACAACTACGTCAGATGCATGAGAGACACTACAACTACGTCAGATGCATGACACACTACAACTACGTCAGATGCATGATACACTACAACTACGTCAGATGCATGACACACTACAACTACGTCAGAATGCATGAGAGACACTACAACTACGTCCTAATGCATGATACACACTACAACTACGTCAGATGCATGATACACTACAACTACGTCAGATGCATGATACACTACAACTACGTCAGATGCATGACACACTACAACTACGTCAGATGCATGAGAGACACTACAACTACGTCCTAATGCATGAGACACACTACAACTACGTGAGAATACACGAGACGCACTACAACTACGCCAGATGCATGAGACGTACTACAACTACGTCAGAATGCATGAGACGCAGTAGGCTTATATACAGATAACCTGGAGGAGACCCTAATAACAATAATGTTGTCAGATCATATTACTGATTTTTTCCGATATGTTGGTAGCCCTGATAGCTGCCTGACGTCATCAATTAGTGTTAAAAAGTAGGCACAATATTTCCGTGTTCATGAGATATCTTTTAGGTTTACTTGGAAAGGTTCATAATAAACGGTATGTTAACAAAAACTTATAACTTATATATGTTAATGTAAGTTTCTGTCATTTATAGTGGGTTTGGTTACCAGAATATCACTTAATTATAAAAGTAATATATCGTGTATGTCCGTATTAACTGACATCATTACTTTAATCTGTATATTTTAACTAATACGCGCCTGTATACTTGAAATTATTAGTAGTTTCGGAGCAATATTTTAGTATTGATAGGTCAAAAGTAAATAGTTCGTTCCAAAATTCACGCTCGGGTGTGTGACTATGTTATTACTCAAAGAAAAATAATGTCCACTAGTAATCCTTCAGATACACATAACTGGGTTAAAACATTCATATTTTTCGTAGATAAAGGTTGGCAGATAACATACTGTAATACTAGGAAAGCGTACATTACTGACAAAGTATTCTCATACAGCCATTTATTATCATTCTCGTATATATCCGATAATACTGTGGCAAGATGTAACAAAAAAAAAATAGCGAAATTAAAACCAATTCCTCTCCCCCCCCTCCTCCACACACAAGTGCATAGGGTCACCTCAGTAACGGACGAAGAAACACACCTCAACCACAAGACCATTTTATTCCCCGACGTTTACGTGCATCCCACTCCTCAGCTGAAGCCATAAGTCCTGACCTGAGTGGGTACCTTGATGTACCGAATGCCTTGACATAACGTATATATCAAACTACGGGAACTGTTTACATATAACATAAGGTATTTTCTTAAGCACACACCTAGATAAACGAAACTGAAGGAAGGTCAATTATAATACATTTTAACACTAACTCATAACTCTGAGGAGAGGGGCTAAAAATTATAAGCTTTTCGTCCAGTGAAGGTTTTATGTGGAGGGTCGAGGTGGAGAGATGACAGACCACACAGGTCTGATGTAAAGGCTGTCATGTGTGACGAGGTCCACACACACACACACACACACACACACACACACACACACGCACACACACACACACACACACACACACACACACACACACACACACACACATACACAGAAATTGAAAAACAAAATTAGCCTTCAAATACCTTTTTAATACACCCTGTAACTCTCTTAACGAAAATAACCGAAATGATGTCAGGGGGATGTTTAGGGGAGGTGGTGTGACGTAAGGGGACGTAGGGGAGGGGAGGTCTCTGTGCACTGGACAGAGGATAGGGGGCAGTTGCACCGCCACACTGTTGTGTTAAGTAAGAAATACTCAAGATCTGAATGCTAATACTTACCATTTGGTTGTAGTGTCATTGAGATAAATAACATAACATTATTACAGCCTGTCTGCTATAGTATGTGGACATTAGTCATTAGGGTGTGTCATAGGAGGGAAGATCAGCTAAAACTAATGGCCCATCACTTTTTTGGTAGATTTTAGTGTATATAAACAGAAAATAATTTCAGTTTCAATATTTTGCAACCTTTTGCTAGGTAAATTTTAGCGTGAAATTTATCGAAAATCTAACGTACAGCTGCATTAGTGCATTACAATTAAATAGTGAACATTGCTTTCTGACTTCATTCTTTAACAACCCAACTAACAATATTTTTTTCTGTTTCAGATTCTGATGCATTTATAAGTTGATAATATTTGCGATGGCTGCTTGTGTCAGGACGAGGAACCAAAAATCCAGCCATCTCAGTCACTATCTTGGGTCTGGGAGAGAGCTCCTGAAGTCGGAGTTGCCTACATTGAGAGATGCTTTGAGATACGGTGTTTTAATCAGGCAAATCAGTGAAAAGAACCAAAGAACTTACACAAACAAAGACATTGCCAGTGATATGACCAAAGCTGTCTTGGCACAGTACACTCTGGCTAACGCTCAGTTCAAGCCTCCAGTCATAACAAGATCAGAAGAAGATTAGTGAGAGACTGCTAGCCAGTTGGGAAAAGGCAAGCGATATCTCTCTTGGGAGAGGAAAACTTGCAGTTAAGGACAGCTTTGCCAAGCAACTGGACCAGTTATTTGACATAATTACATGCACAAGCCCAATTGTTCTCTGTCCTGAGTTTGGATGCGATCGTGACTGTAAATCCGAGGCCCACATCTCCTGTATTTGCAAGCGTGAACTGAAGATTCCTGTGATCGAACTGGCATTTGTCAAAGCACAGAGAGAGAAGACTGGCAGTATAGGGGCTCTCATGATTTCTAGCCAAGATATTCCGGAGTCCAAGAGACAGGAGGCTGCCACAGAGAGACAGAAGAGGAGAAGAGTTGCCGAGGAAAAGAGACTTGAGAAGGCCCAGGGTGAGGTAAAAAAGGCCGATGATTGGAGTCAAGCTTCACAGTTCAGAGTTTAATGACTTCGGCTGGTCGAGTGCTGACCAGGAGAATGGTGACTTTGTCCCTAACCCAGAAAATAATGATCCCCTGGCGCGGGCATAAGATTCGAAATGAGAAGAATATCCGAGCATAGCTCTGGCCAGCATCGCGACACCACACTGGTCTCAGAAGAAACTGCAGGGAATAGCAACAGCTGCCTGGATTGACGGTGGTTTGATAACACCTGATGATGTTCACCTGGTGATGAGTCATAACAAAGTAAGGGAGAGCTCAGGAGAAACATCAGTAACCTAGAAGAGGTTTGATAAGGATAAGAAGAAGCCGGAATCAATTGTTTACGTTTCTTTGATGGGAGAAGGGATGACACTAAAGTGTTCCTTGAAAGGATGGAGATTCTGACAAGTTGTTCCCTGCCATGGTGAAGGAGGAACACTACTCCTGCTGCAGTGAACCGGGAGGGAAGTATTTGTGGCATTTCACTCCAGAGAAAGATGACATCAGGAAACCAGCTGAGATAGTGGCAGATAACATTGTGAACTGGCTCAGAGAGAGGAACGTAGACCAGACCCTGCAGGCCATTGGAGGGGACAGCACCAACACGAACACAGGGTGGCAAGGGGGGTCATACAGTGGATAGAGCGGAAGATTGGGAGGAAGCTGGTCTGGATTGTTTGTGACCTCCTGTGAGTGGCCACACCAGACATCTGATCACAGGAGCTGTGGATGCTTAAGACTCTTTCAAACAACAGATGGTCTGTGGTCCTCTTGGCAAGATGCTGGACTCTGCCACTGGAGTTAGAAATAAATCCGAGCTTTGAAAAAATCACAGTTGGCCTCACTAGTTGGGCTTGCATACTGGCATTGACGACCTGAGTACCTGACCAGTACTATGGTTACATGATTTGCAGTGCTGCATCAAAACTGGGGTCATGCCTGATAGACTTGCCCCACCTGCAGATAGGTCCAGTCTCATTCTAGGTGGCTCACAACGGCTCTCAGGTTCTGCAGAATTTGGAGTGCAGCTCATCATAAACTGAAAGGAACCAGCTTCACAACCTGAGACTTATTGTCAATTCATCGTGAGTGTCTACTTGCCAAATTGGTTCAACACCAAGGTCAAGTCATCGTTCTCCGAAGGTCCGAGGCATGTTCTCTTCCAGCTTGAGCTCCTGAGGATTCAGCCAAGGAAGGTTGTTCAGATTGTGGAGCAGACTGTGAGGAGATCTTCCTGGTATGCTCATCCCGAGGCAGTTCTGCAGACAATGCTCTGCAGTAAGGATGAGGAAGAGAGAAGAGTGGCAGTCAAAAAGATCTTGGATATGAGACTTATGAGAGGATCTGGGCATGACGAATCAGTTGGTGACGATTCCTTCAGGGTCAGGAAGACTCCTGAAGTCAATCTAGGTGCCAAGACCCTCACTGATCTCACAGATCTGGATAACATCCAGGCTGGCAGTGAGCCCCCTCTTACCTGCAGCCTCACCAATGTTCAAGTCAGAGCTTTCCTGGACAACCCCATGCATGTCCCTCGCACACCCAGAGTATAGAGCGTTGTGTACAGCAAGTGGCCGAGGCCAGCAGTCTGATGTGTACACAACCAGGAGGGAAGAGCTACATCAGCTCAGGTGGTCCGGCAGGGAGTGATGAGTGAGGCTGAAAACAAGAAAAGACATGTTCTCTGTAATTGTGCAACAACACGGGTCATAATGTAAAACCGGTTTTTGTATTTGATGATTTTGTTTCTAAAAGGAATATTAAATTTAATAAATGTGTCAAGATCATTCGTTTTTCACTATTCTGGGACCATTTTCTAGCCCTAATAAATTAACTGATACATTTACTTTACTTTAAATAAGCTATTTAGTGGTGTTGGTAAAAGGGTGGGAATACTGAATTTTCATAAGATTTCAAGTTAAAATTTACCAAGCAAAAAATAAAAACTTTTCAAATCTGAAGATATCACATGATTCTGCACATAGAACTACATCATTAATACCATGGGCCGATTTTTCAAACTCAAAAAAAAAAAATTCGCCTCCGTATGACACACCCTATTAGTCATGCTCTTCATGTCAACTTTGGGATAAACCTGAGTCATGACGAAATGTGCCTAGGCATGAAGAGAAAATGTATTTATGAGTTTTTTTTTTTGTGTACGCTACAAAAATATACTATACAATATTAATAGTGGAAATATGTGTGTAATGATCAGAGGTGATGCATTTCCTGTTACGTAAGTGAGATTTGGTAAACAAGTAGAAAATTAGGTGATTGGACAGAAATACGGCAGGCAAGACTATTGACTTTGTCTCAAAATCCTAGGCACCACGCCACCACCACACCACACTCCATAAAGCCTGACACTATAACACCTTAGACTTTGCTTGATGATAAATAAAGTGGTAGATTTTTTCCTTTTTCAGCATTACATTGTTACTGCAGGACAGGTATTATTTACTCCACGTTAGGTGAATGAAAAGCGTCCATACTACACTAATTATCTATGTCAACGTTGCAGGGCACATGTATGGAGACAAATTATATCATTGTGGTCCCAGGCTACTGTGTGCACCTCAAGTCTCACCGAGTAACTCAGAGGCTTCAGATTCACGTTCAGATACTCGCGGGGGTTCACACCTCACGGAAAGAATGGATTGACAACGCTGAGTGTACTAGTCGGAAATGTCCCCAACTGTACATAAAAAAATGAGATACTTTGGTTATATAATTAGAGACGAGGGGATAATAACAGAAATATTAATGGGCAAAGTTGAGGGTAAGAGGGCCAGGGGAAGGCAACGACTGGGGTGGATGATGAAATTAAAACTTTGGGGGATTGTTAAAAACAGTCCGAGAAAGTTTAGAGTGGAGGACTGTGGTCGCCAACCATCATATATATGGGGACGGTACTCTTGATTGACTGAGGTTAGGTTCTTCATCATTTTTTTTTATTTGGTAAAAATTTATTTCCTCCGCCATTTTTGGGATGTTCTTAATTAAACTGAAGAAGTTTTCTTCTATTGGAAAGTTTCCTAACTTGGCTCCTTAACCCGGGCACCCGTTCTTAAATATTACTCCTAACATTTCTGTGATAATTTAATTAGGTTAGGTTTAATTTCATCAGCGTTTTGCGTGTTTTACCTAACGATTTCCCTTTACCTCAAAGCCCTGCCCACTGCGATAAAAATAAAATTTTCAAGTGAAATCTCAGAGTATAAAAAAAATCGAATATAAATTTCCGACGAAAATGCAATAAAGTGACCTTTTTCGAATCTTTACCAAGTAAGGTTAGGTTAGGTTCGGTTATATTAGGTAATGTTAGATTAGGTAGGTTTAGTTGGTTGGTTTAGTTTGTTTTAATATAAGTGTATGATACTGCAGGTACCATGGTGCTAAAGACTGCGATAATGATCTTAACAATTACTAAAATGAATTATTCATGACAAATTTCTGACAACAATGTAGGTTCTGGTCTAACCATGACTAAACTGATAATGACGATAAGCAAAACCACCCAACCAACTTCAACTTTAAAATATCTCAAGATCTTTAGGTTTGGTTTAATTGGTTCGTTTTGTCTGTTGTCATTAAGGCCGCGCCCAAAAACACATCGTTGCCAAAAATATGCACTAATGACTGTTTGCACTTACGGTATGACTAAGTGGTACAGGTGCTGGTGGTGGGTGGTCAGGTCCTCGGTGACTCGAGAGACTTGTCATTCATGTTTTTTACTTCTCTTAAAGTGGGTTTGTGCCTATAATCCCCTTGCCAGGTTCGTGTCCTCGTCAGTCAGTTCGAAGGCAGGGAAAAATTACTTTTCTTGTGAATGTGGATCACGTAAGCCTGGACGAGTTGCTAAGGTCAGTATGGATACAACATAGTGAGAGTTAAGCTTTTTGTAGGTATACGTACAAGGTAATGTGACCAATACTACACTCGACCACCTTTACTTCCCCAACAGCAAAGTTAGGAAAACACATCCACAACTGGGTGAACTAACTCTGCTGTATGTGATTCTTACACTTCACAAGGCTTATTATCTAGGTCCTGGGTGTCCATGACATCAAACCCTGGAACAATTTTACTATTTCAAGGATACTTGATTTCTACAGTTGAATCAGTGAACCTCTAACTCATTTACCACTGAAGGCCATAGTTTGCACCACAACACTATTACCTGTAGCTTGTGTAACGTCTGGCTAGGACTCGGGGTTCAGTGGTGTGATAAATATTATAATTTATCCAGACGCCTCGTGCAGCATCGAGATCACCACCTTCACCAACATTTAACATGCCATTAAGAGGCTTTGGCGTGTTAAGCTTCTTCAAATGTGCAATGATCCCTTGATTCATTGACTATAACATACCAGGGGCGTTCGGAGGTAGACACTGCGGGCTGATGTCATGGTCAGGTGAACTTTCTCTTACAGACTTGGTGCATTATCTTCCCTTAAAGAGCACCGCTTTTTCGGCAGTTTTTTATATACATCTTGTTATTTGGAATGCAACTGTTTCTGAACCGCTGATAGAAAACATTCCATTTATTTTGTACTGTTCATTTCTAATTAAAAGGACGAATGATTACTTCGCTCTTCCCAAACAACCGAATCAGAGCCCTGACGACCATCCTTTTCCTAAGTTTTTCAACCATTTTTATTCTAAACTCTACTGTATATCAGAGCACTGTCGTCTCTTCTTGGCATTCTCATAAAAACTTTAATCCTTTTTAGTCACACACGAAGGCACTGTTGTTCATGTTAACTTACACTTTAAATCCTTTCCCTAGTTGACAACAACACATCCACCGGCAGCCATTTAAACTCGGCTTAAAAAGATCCCAATTTTCTAATATTACCGAACCGATATATAAGATAGTACTACGTAACAACATATAAATTCGTTAATTAATTTTTAATAGCAGATATCACAACCGATTTACGCTTTTATCTATTATTTAATCAATACTAAATTAAAACAAAATGAAAGTTATTAATATGATGGCGGCTGGTCGGTAGTCAGTGGGCCGGGCTGAACACTCTAACTGAGTGGTGTAGGAAAAAACGAAATTTTTATTAATTCTTTGGTGGCGTAACATTATTCCATGTACTAGGGCTTAATAATAATAATAATAATAATAATAATAATAATAATAATAATAATAATAATACATCGATAAATCATTTTTCTTTTTCGTTTGCTGTATTTTTTCATTAGTTTTAAGTTTTAAATTTTTTATATTATTCTATTACAAATTACGTTAAGTTACGTTACATTACGTAACGTTACGTTACATTATGTTAGGTTTGGTAACAGTACATAGATTAATAGTTAAATCTAATCCCATACAGCTTGCATTTTGTTAACTTGACTGTATGGGATCAACGAAGATTAGTCCAGCTATTTCACCTTAAGATTAACCACCCTAATTATAATCTAACCTAACCTAATCTAATCTAAACTAACCCAACCTACCTTAATCTCCCCAAAAAAGTGTTAGAGGTTAATCTTAGGGTAAAATAAACTGCAGGGACTAATCTTCAGGTGAGCCTTACGTGTTCGTATCTGTGGTGTAATGGTCAAGCAAGCTCGCCTCACAAGCGAGCGGACCCGGGTTCAGCATGGTTAAACTATGGGCAAGGTTCTTTAAGCATTTGCCTCTGTCTACCCAGTAGTAATTGGGAACCTGATTGTTAATAGATTTACTAATCGTATTCCGGGGTAATGGTTCGCCAGTGCAGTTGGCGAATTGGCCGGTCTTCTCACACTATTCCTTGACACGCTCCTTAAACAAATTCAGGCCTAGGTGACCCTTGGGCCGGCCATCCTCGTTACACGAGGAGCAACCATTTATTAAACACGAGAGCGTCTCACTGGCAGTATGTGGTGTGAGTGATACAACATAAACACTTAAAATGTCAACAATTTAAAGTCGTACACATCACAGACTATCGACTCGGGCAAAAAGTTGCCTCATTATCTCGTGTGTGGTGCGGTGGTAGTTGTGGTGTTGTGGTGGTTGTCGTGTAGTGGTGGTTGTGGTGTAGTGGTAGTATTTATGTGGTGGTATTTGTTGTGTGGTGGTTGTGGTGTGGTGGTGGTTGTGGTATGGTGGTGGTTATGGTGTGGTGGTGGTTGTGAGGTGGTTGTGGTGTGGTGGTGGTTGTGTGGTGGTTGTAGTGTAGTGGTAGTATTTATGTGGTGGTATTTGTTGTGTGGTGGTTGTGGTGTGACTGTGGTTATGGTGTGGTGGTGGTTGTCGTGTAGTGGTGGTTGTGGTGTAGTGGTAGTATTTATGTGGTGGTATTTGTTGTGTAGTGGTTGTGGTATAGTAGTGGTTATGGTGTGGTGGTGGTTGTGAGGTGGTTGTGGTGTGGTGGTGGTTGTGGTATAGTAGTGGTTATGGTGTGGTGGAGTGGCGGTGTGGGGGTGGTTTTGGTATGGTTGTGGTGTGGTGGTGGTTATAGTGTAAAGAGGTCCTGTGTGTGTGTGTGTGTTTGACTAATAAGCTGCACACTATGTAATAG
>NW_024745372.1:0-18165 GCF_018991925.1 Homarus americanus | reverse complement strand
TAGCAAAGTCCCCTGGTCGAGTATAACAAAGTTTTCTAATCGAGTATAACAAAGGCCCCTGTTCGAGTATAACAAAGTCTCTGATCAAGTATAACAAAGTCCCCTGATCGAGTATAACATATCCCATGATCGAATATACCAAAGTCCTCTACTCGAGTATAGCAAAGTCCCCTGGTCAAGTATAACAAAGCCCCCTCATCGAGTATAATAAAGGCCCCTATTCGAGTATAACAAAGTCCCCTGATTGAGTATAACAAAGTGCCCTGATCGAGTATAACAAAGTCCCCTGGTCGAGTATAATAAAGCCCCCTCATCGAATATAAAAAGTCCCCTGATCGCATATAACAATGCCCACTGGTCGAGTATAACAAAGTCCCCTGATCGAGTATAACAAAGGCCCCTCATTGAGTATAACAAAATCTATTGATCAGGTATAAGAAAGTCCCCTGGTCGAGT
This sequence comes from Homarus americanus, assembly GCF_018991925.1. NCBI lineage: Eukaryota > Metazoa > Arthropoda > Malacostraca > Decapoda > Nephropidae > Homarus > Homarus americanus. Next base: position 17,709 of record NW_024745372.1, on the reverse strand, counting down.
ATAACAAAGTCCCCTAATCGAGTATAACAAAGTCCTCTGGTCGAGTATATAAAAGTCCCCTGATGGAGTATAAGAAAGTCCCCTGCTCGAGTATAACAAAGTCCCCAGATCGAGTATAACAAAGGACCCTCATCGAGTATAACAAAGTCCATTGGTCAAGTATAAAAAAGTCCCCTGGTCGAGTATAGCAAGTCCCCTCATCGAGTATAACAAAGTCCCCTGGTCGAGTATAGCAAAGTCCCCTGATCGAGTATAACAAATCCTCCTCATCGAATATAACAAAATCCCATCATCGAGTATAACAAAGCCCCCTGCTCGAGTATAAGAAAGTCCCTTGATCGGGTATAAGAAAGTCCCCTGATCGAGTATAACATATCCCCTGATCGAATATACCAAAGTCCTCTGCTCGAGTATAACAAAGTCCCCTGATCGAGTATAACAAAGTCCCCTGATCGAGTATAACAAAGCCCCCTGGACGAGTATAACAAAGTCCCCTGATCGAATATAACAAAGTCCCTGATCGAGTATAACAAAGTCCCCTGGTCCAATATAACAAAGACCCTGATCGAGTATAACATATCCCCTCATCGACTTCTGGCGCAGTATAACTAAGTACCCAGATCGAGCATAACAAAGTCCCCTGATCGATTATAACAAAGTCCCCCGGTCGAGTATAACAAATGGCCTTCATCGAGTAAGACAAAGTCCCTTGATCGAGTATAACAAAGTCCCCTGATCCTAGTATAACAAAGCCCACTGGACGAGTATAACAAATTCCCCTTATCGAGTATAACAAAGTCCCCTTATCGAGTATAACAAAGTCCGGTGATCGAGTATAACAAAGGCCCCTCGTCGAGTATAACAAAGTCTCCTGATCGAGAAAACAAAAGTCCCTTGATCGAATATAACAAAGTCCCCTGATCGAGTATAACAAAGTCCCCTGGTCGAGTATAACAAAGTCCCCTGGTCGAGTATCACAAAGCCCCCTCATCGAGTATAACAAGGGCCCCTCATCGAGTATAACAAAGTCCCCTGATTGAGTATAACAAAGTCCCCTGATTGAGTATAGCAAAGTCCTCTGGTTGAGTATAACAAAGACCCCTGATTGAGTATAAAAAATTCCCCTGATCGCATATAACAAAGTCCATTGGTCAAAGTATAAAGTCCCCTGGTCGTAGTATAACAAAGTCCCATCGAGTATAACAAAGTCCTTGATCGAGAGCAAAAATTCTGCTTCAGAAAGTAAGGCACAAAGTCCTGATCGAGGATAACAGTTCCCCAGATCGCAGCAATAAAGTCCCTGATTGGAGTATAACAAAGTCCCCTGATCGAGTATAACAAAGTCCTGCTGAGGAACAAAGTCCCTGATCGAGTATAACAAAGTCCTCTGTTGATATAACAAGTCCCTGATCGAGCATACGAAAGTCCTGACGAGTATAACGTTCCCCATCGGCGATAACAAAGTCCCTGATCGAGAAGAGTAAATAAATCTCTGGTTGAGTATAACAAAGTCCCTGATTGAGTATAACAAAGTCCTGACTGAGTACAAAGTCCCTGATTGAGTATAACAAAGTCTCCTGATTGAGTAGCACAGTCCCCCACTATATAACAAAGTCCCCTGATCGAGTATAACAAAGTCCCCTGATCGAGTATCACAAAGTCCTCTGGTTGAGAATAACAAAGTCCCCTGATTGAGTATAACAAAGTCCCCTAATCGAGTATAACAAAGTCCCCTGATCGAGTATAACAAAGTCCCCTGATTGAGTATAACAAAGTCCCCTGATCGAGTATAACAAAGTCCTCTGGTTGAGTATAACAAATTCCCCTGATCGAGCATAACAAAGTCCCGTGATTGAGTATAACAAAGTCCCCTGATCGAGTATAACAAAGTCCCCTGATCGAGTATAACAAAGTCCCCTGATCGAGTATAACAAAGTCCTCTGGTTGAGTATAACAAAGTCCCCTGATCGACTATAACATATCCCCTGATCGAGTATAACAAAATTCCCCTGATCGAGAATGACAAAGTCCCCTGTTTAATTATGAAAAAGTCCCCTGGTTGAGTATAACAAAGTTCCCTCATCAAGTATAAAAAAGACCCCTGGTCGAATATAACAAAGCCCCCTCATCGAGAAAAACAACGGCCCCTAATCGAGTATAACAAAGTCCAGTGATCGAGTATAACATATCCCCTGATCGAGTATAACAAAGTCCCCTGGTCGAGTATAGCAAAGTCCCCTGATCGAGTATAACAAATCCTCCTCATCAAATATAACAAAGTCCTCTGATCGAGTATAAAAAAGTCCCCTGATCGAGTATAACAAAGGTCCCTCATTGAGTATAACAAAGTCCATTGATCAAGTATAACAAAGGCCTCTCATCTAGTATAACAAAGTCCCTTGATCGGGTATAAGAAAGTCCCCTGATCGAGTATAACAAAGGCCTCTGATCGAGTCAAAAAAGGCCCCTAATCGAGTATAACAAAGTTCACTGATCTAGTATAACAAAGGCCCCTGATCAAGTATAAGAAAAGCCCCTCATCGAGTATAACAAAGTCCCCTGGTCGTGTATAACAAAGTCCTTGATCGAGTATAACAAAGTCCCCTGGTCCAATATAACAAAGTCCCTGATCGAGTATAACATATCCCTTCATCGAGTATAACAAAGCCCCCTGATTGCGTAAAACAAAGTCCCCTGATCGAGTATAACAAAGTCCCCTGGTCGAGTATAACATAGTCCCCTGGTCGAGTATAACAAAGCCCCCTCATCGAGTATAACAAAGCCCCCTCATCGAGTATAACAAAGTCCCCTGATTGAATATAACAAAGTCCACTGATCGAGTATAGCAAAGTCCTCTGGTTGAGTATAACAAAGTCCCCTGATCGAGTATAAAAAGGTCCCCTGATCGCATATAACAAAGTCCCCTGGTCGAGTATAACAAAGTCCCCAGATCGAGTATAACAAAGGCCCCTCCTCGAGTATAACAAAGTCCATTGGTATAGTATAAAAAAGTCCCCTTGTCGAGTATAACAAAGTCCCTAATCGAGTATAACAAAGTCCCCTGATCGAGTATAACAAAGCCCCCAGGACAAGTATAACAAAGTCCCCTGATCGAGTATAACAAAGTCCCTGATTGAGTATAACAAAGTCCCCTGGTCCAATATAACAAAGACCCTGATCGAGTATAACATATCCCCTCATCGAGTATAACAACGTCTCCTGGCGCAGTATAACTATGTACCCAGATCGAGCATAACAAAGTCTCCTGATCGATTATAACAAAGTCCCCTTGTCGAGTATAACAAAGGGCCCTCATCGAGTAAGACAAAGTCCCTTGATCGAGTATAACAAAGTCCCCTGATCCTAGTATAACAAAGCCCACTGGACGAGTATAACAAAGACTCCTGAACCGAGTATAACAAAGTCCCCTGGACGAGTATAACAAAGTCGCCTGATCGAGTATAACAAAGTCCCTGATCGAGTATAACAAAGTCCCCTGGTCCAATATATCACAGACCCTGATCGAGTATAACATATCCCCTCATCGAGTATAACAACGTCTCCTGGCGCAGTATAACTAAGTACCCAGATCGAGCATAACAAAGTCCCCTGATCGATTATAACAAAGTCCCCTGGTCGAGTATAACAAAGGGCCCTCATCGAGTAAGACAAAGTCCCTTGATCGTGTATAACAAAGTCCCCTGATCCTAGTATAACAAAGTCTTGTGAGTATAGTAAAGTCCCTTGGTCGAGGAGTAACAAAGTTTTCTTAATCGAGTATGTCAGCGCCCCTTTGTCTAGTATAAATTTGATCAGAGGATTACAAAGTCTCTGATCGAGTAGAATAAAGTCCTCAATCAAGTATAACAAGTCCTCGATCGAGTATAACATATTCCTGATCGAATATACCAAAGTCCTATGCTCGGTGTTACAGCAAAGTCCCTGGTCGGTATAACAAAACCCCTATCGAGTATACAAAGGCCCCAATTGAGTATAAAAAGTCCCCTGATTGAGAGAACAGACCCCTGATCGAGTATAACAAAGTCCCTTTAATCATATATAACAGTCCCTAGGTCATATAAATAAAGCCCCTCATCGAATATAAAAAGTCCTGATCAAGGCAAAGTCCATCACTATATAATAAAGTCCCTGATCGAGAGTAACAAAGGCCCTCATTGAGTATATAACAAAATCCATTAGTCAAGTATAAGAAAGTCCCCTGGTCGAGTATAACAAAGTCCCCTAATCGAGTATAACAAATTCCTCTGGTCGAGTATAAAAAAGTCCCCTGATGGAGCATAACAAAGTCCCTGATCGAGTATAACAAAGTCCCCTGATTGAGTATAACAAAGTCCCCTGATTGAGTATAACAAAGTCCCCAGACCGAGTATAATAAAGGACCCTCATCGAGTATAACAAAGTCCATTGGTCAAGTATAACAAAGTCCTCTGATCTAGTATAACAAAGGCCCCAGATCGAGTATAACAAAGGCCTCTCATCGAGTATAACAAAGTCCCCTCATCGAGTATAACAAAGCCGCCTAATCGAGTATAACAAAGTCTCCTCTTCGAGTATAACAAAGTCCCCTGTTCGAGTCTAACAAAGTCCCCTTATCGCGTATAACAAATTCCCTTTATCGAGTATAACAAAGTCCCCTTATCGAGTATAACAAAGTCCGGTGATCGAGTATAAGAAACGCCCCTCGTTGAGTATAACAAAGTCCCCTGATCGAGAAAACAAAAGTCCCTTGATCGAATATAACAAAGTCCCCTGATCGAGTATAACAAAGTCCCCTGGTCGAGTATAACAAAGTCCCCTGTCGAGTATCAAAGTTTCATCGAAAGTATAACAGTTCTCATCGAGTATAACAGTCCCGGATTGGTATAACAAAGCCCTGATCGAGAGCAGCAGTCCTCTGTTGGAGAGCAACAGCAAGACCCCTGATCGGTATAAAAGTCCCTTGATCGATATAACAAAGTCCCTGGTCGAGTATAAGAAAGTCACCTGATCGAGTATAACAGCACTGGGCTGAGGTACAGCCCACGCACAAGTATAAGAAAGTCCCTTGCCGAGTGGCAACAAGTTCCAGATCGAGTGGCACAATAACCCTGGGATTGAGTATAACAAAGTCCCCTGATCGAGTATAACAAAGTCCTCTGGTCGAGTATAAAAAAGTCCCCTGATGGAGTATAACAAAGTCCCCTGCTCGAGTATAACAAAGTCCCCAGACCGAGTATAACAAAGGACCCTCATCGAGTATAACAAAGTCCATTGGTCAAGTATAACAAAGTCCTCTGATCTAGTATAACAAAGGCCCCAGATCGAGTATAACAAAGGTCTCTCATCGAGTATAACAAAGTCCCCTCATCGAGTATAACAAAGCCGCCTAATCGAGTATAAAAAAGTCTCCTGGTCGAGTATAACAAAGTCCCCTGTTCGAGTCTAACAAAGTCCCCTTATCGCGTATAACAAATTTCCCTTATCGAGTATAACAAAGTCCCCTTATCGAGTATAACAAAGTCCGGTGATCGAGTATAAGAAACGCCCCTCGTTGAGTATAACAAAGTCCCCTGATCGAGAAAACAAAAGTCCCTTGATCGAATATAACAAAGTCCCCTGATCGAGTATAACAAAGTCCCCTGGTCGAGTATAACAAAGTCCCTTGGTCGAGTATCACAAAGCCCCCTCATCGAGTATAACAAAGGCCCCTCATCGTGTATAACAAAGTCCCCGGATTGAGTATAACAAAGTCCCCTGATCGAGTATAGCAAAGTCCTCTGGTTGAGTATAACAAAGACCCCTGATCGAGTATAAAAAAGTCCCCTGATCGCATATAACAAAGTCCCCTGGTCGAGTATAAGAAAGTCACCTGATCGAGTATAACAAAGGCCCCTCATTGAGTATAACAAAGTCCATTGGTCAAGTATAAGAAAGTCCCCTGGTCGAGTATAACAAAGTCCGCAGATCGAGTATAACAAAGTCCCCTGATCGAGTATAACAAAGTTCCCTGGTGGAGTATAACAAAGTCCTCAGCTCGAGTATAACAAAGTCCCCTGATCGAGTATAACAAAGTCCCCTGATCGAGTATAACAAAGCCCCCTGGACGAGTATAACAAAGTCCCCTGATCGAGTATAACAAAGTCCCTCATCGAGTATAACAAAGTCTCCTGGTCCAATATAACAAAGACCCTAATCGAGTATAACATATCCCCTCATCGAGTATAACAAAGCCCCCTGATTGTGTAAAACAAAGTCCCCTGATCGAGTATAACAAAGTCCCCTGGTCGAGTATAACAAAGTCCCCTGGTCGAGTATAACAAAGCCCCCACATCGTGTATAACAAAGCCCCCTCATCGAGTATAACAAAGTCCCCTGATTGAGTATAACAAAGTCCACTGATCGAGTATAGCAAAGTCCTCTGGTTGAGTATAACAAAGTCCCCAGATCGAGTATAACAAAGGCCCCTCATCGAGTATCACAAAGTCCATTGGTATTGTATAAAAAAGTCCCCTTGTCGAGTATAACAAAGTCCCTAATCGAGTATAAAAAAGTCCCCTGATCGAGTATAACAAAGCCCCCAGGACGAGTATAACAAAGTCCCCTGATCGAGTATAACAAAGTCCCTCATCGAGTATAACAAAGTCCCCTGGTCCAATATAACAAAGACCCTGATCGAGTATAACATATCCCCTCATCGAGTATAACAACGACTCCTGGCGCAGTATAACTAAGTACCCAGATCGAGTATAACAAAGTCCCCTTATCGAGTATAACAAAGTCCGGTGACCGAGTATAACAAAGGTCCCTCGTCGAGTATAACAAAGTCCCCTGATCGAGAAAACAAAAGTCCCTTGATCGAATATAACAAAGTCCCCTGATCTAGTATAACAAAGTCCCCTGGTCGAGTATAACAAAGTCCCCTGGTCGAGTATCACAAAGCCCCCTCATCGAGTATAACAAAGGCCCTCATCGAGTATAACAAAGTCCCCTGATTGAGTATAACAAAGTCCCCTGATCGAGTATAGCAAAGTCCTCTGGTTGAGTATAACAAAGATCCCTGATTGAGTATAAAAAAGTCCCCTGATCGCATATAACAAAGTCCCCTGGTCGAGTATAAGAAAGTCACCTAATCGAGTATAACAAAGGCCCCTCATTGAGTATAACAAAGTCCATTGGTCAAGTATAAGAAAGTCCCCTGGTCGATTATAACAAAGTCCCCAGATCGATTATAACAAAGTCCTTTGATCGAGTATAACAAAGTACCCTGGTCGAGAATAACAAAGTCCCCTAATCGAGGATAACAAAGTCCCCAGATCGAGCATAACAATGTCCCCTGATTGAGTATAACAAAGTCCCCTGATCGAGTATAACAAAGTCCTCTGGTTGAGTATAACAAAGTCCCCTGATCGAGTATAACAAAGTCCTCTGGTTGAGTATAACAAAGTCCCCTAATCGAGCATAACAAAGTCCCCTAATTGAGTATAACAAAGTCCCCTGATCGAGTATAACAAAGGCCCCTCATCGAGTATAACAAAGTCCATTGGTATTGTATAAAAAAGTCCCCTTGTCGAGTATAACAAAGTCCCTAATCGAGTATAACAAAGTCCCACGATCGAGTATATCAAAGCCCCCAGGACGAGTATAACAAAGTCCCCTGATCGAGTATAACAAAGTCTCTCATCGAGTATAACAAAGTCCCCTGGTCCAATATAACAAAGACCCTGATCGAGTATAACATATCCCCTCATCGAGTATAACAACGACTCCTGGCGCAGTATAACTAAGTACCCAGATCGAGTATAACAAAGTCCCCTTATCGAGTATAACAAAGTCCGGTGATCGAGTATAACAAAGGCCCCTCGTCGAGTATAACAAAGTCCCCTGATCGAGAAAACAAAAGTCCCTTGATCGAATATAACAAAGTCCCCTGGTCGAGTATAACAAAGTCCCCTGGTCGAGTATCACAAAGCCCCCTCATCGAGTATAACAAAGGCCCCTCATCGAGTATAACAAAGTCCCCTGATTGAGTATAACAAAGTCCCCTGATCGAGTAGAGCAAAGTCCTCTGGTTGAGTATAACAAAGACCCCTGATTGAGTATAAAAAAGTCCCCTGATCGCATATAACAAAGTCCCCTGGTCGAGTATAAGAAAGTCACCTAATCGAGTATAACAAAGGCCCCTCATTGAGTATAACAAAGTCCATTGGTCAAGTATAAGAAAGTCCCCTGGTCGAGTATAACAAAGTCCCCAGATCGAGTATAACAAAGTCCTTTGATCGAGTATAACAAAGTACCCCGGTCGAGAATAACAAAGTCCCCTGATCGAGGATAACAAAGTCCCCTGATCGAGTATAACAAAGTCCTCTGATTGAGTATAACAAAGTCCCTGATCGAGTATAACAAAGCTCTGGGTTGAGTATAACAAAGTCCCCTGATCGAGCATAACAAAGTCCCCTGGGTTGAGTATAACAAAGTCCTGATTGAGTATAACAAAGTCCCCTGATCGAGTATAACAAAGTCCTGATTGAGTATAACAAAGTCCCCTGATTGAGTATAACAAAGTCCCATGATCGAGTATAACAAAGTCCCCTGATCGAGTATAACAAAGTCCCCTGATCGAGTATCACAAAGTCCTCTGGTTGAGTATAACAAAGTCCCCTGGTCGGGTATAGCAAAGTCCCCTGGTCGAGTATAGCAAAGTCCCCTGATCGAGTATAACAAATCCTCCTCATCGAATATAACAAAGTCCCATCATCGAGTATAACAAAGCCCCCTGCTCGAGTATAAAAAAAGTCCCTTGATCGGGTATAAGAAAGTCCCCTGATCGAGTATAACAAAGGCCTCTGATCGAGTCAAAAAAGGCCCCTAATCGAGTATAACAAAGTCCACTGATCTAGTATAACAAAGGCCCCTGATCATGTATAAGAAAAGCCCCTTATCGAGTATTACAAAGACCCCTTATCGAGTATAACAAAGTCCGGTGATCGAGTATAACAATGGCCCCTGGTCGAGTATAACAATGTCCCCTGATCGAGTATAACAAAGTCCCCTAATCAAGGATAACAAAGTCCCCTGATCGAGTATAACATATCCCCTGATCGAATATACCAAAGTCCTCTGCTCGAGTATAACAAAGTCCCCTGATCGAGTATAACAAAGTCCCCTGATCGAGTATAACAAAGCCCCCTGGACGAGTATAACAAAGTCCCCTGATCGAGTATAACAAAGTCCCTGCTCGAGTATAACAAAATCCCCTGGTCCAATATAACAAAGACCCTGATCGAGTATAACATATCCCCTCATCGAGTATAACAAAGCCCCCTGATTGTGTAAAACAAAGTCCCCTGATTGAGTATAACAAAGTCCACTAATCGAGTATAGCAAAGTCCTCTGGTTGAGTATAACAAAGTCCCCTGATCGAGTATAAAAAGGTCTTCTGATCGCATATAACAAAGTCCCCTGGTCGAGTATAACAAAGTCCCCAGATCGAGTATAACAAAGGCCCCTCATCGAGTATAACAAAGTCCATTGGTACAGTATAAAAAAGTCCCCTTGTCGAGTATAACAAAGTCCCTAATCAGTATAACAAAGTCCCCTTGATCGAGTATAACAGTTCCCTGTGACAAGTATAAGAAAGTCCCCTTGATCGAGTATAACAAAGTCCCCGATTATATAACAAAGTCCCCTGGTCCAATAATATAACAAAGACCCTGGATCGAGTATAACAAAGTCTCCCTGATCAAGTATAAACATATCCCCTGATCGAATATACCAAAGTCCTATGCTCGAGTATAGCAAAGTCCCCTGGTCGAGTATAACAAAGCCCCCTCATCGAGTATAATAAAGGCCCCTATTCGAGTATAACAAAGTCCCCTGACCCCTGATCGAGTATAACAAAGTCCCCTAATCAAGTATAACAAAGTCCCCTTGTCGAGTATAACAAAGCCCCCTCATCGAATATAAAAAAGTCCCCTGATCGCATATAACAAAGTCCACTGGTCGAGTATAACAAAGTCCCCTGATCGAGTATAACAAAGGCCCCTCATTGAGTATAACAAAATCCATTAGTCAAGTATAAGAAAGTCCCCTGGTCGAGTATAAGAAAGTCCCCTAATCGAGTATAACAAAGTCCTCTGGTCGAGTATAAAAATGTCCCCTAATGGAGTATAACAAAGTCCCCTGCTCGAGTATAACAAAGTCCCCAGACCGAGTATAACAAAGGCCTCTCATCGAGTATAACAAAGTCCCCTCATCGAGTATAATAAAGCCGCCTAATCGAGTATAACAAAGTCTCCTGGTCGAGTATAACAAAGTCCCCTGTTTGAGTCTAACAAAGTCCCCTTATCGCGTATAACAAAATCCCCTTATCGAGTATAACAAAGTCCCCTTATCGAGTATAACAAAGTCCGGTGATCGAATATAACAAAGGCCCCTCGTCGAGTATAACAAAGTCCCCTGATCGAGGATAACAAAGTCCCCTGGTCGAGTATAACAAAGTCCCCTGGTCGAGTATCACAAAGCCCCCTCATCAAGTATAACAAAGGCCCCTCATCGAGTATAACAAAGTCCCCGGATTGAGTATAACAAAGTCCCCTGATCGAGTATAGCAAAGTCCTCTGGTTGAGTATAACAAGTCCCCTGATCGAGTATAAAAAGTCCCCACATCACATATAACAAAGTCCCCTGGTCGAGTATAAGAAAGTCACCTGATCGAGTATAACAAAGGCCCCTCATTGAGTAAAACAAAGTCCATTGGTCAAGTATAAGAAAGTCCCCTGGTCGAGTATAACAAAGTCCCCAGATCGAGTATAACAAAGTCCCCTGATCGAGTATAACAAAGTTCCCTGGCGGAGTATAACAAAGTCCCCTGATCGAGGATAACAAAGTCCCCAGATCGAGTATAACAAAGTCCCCTGATCGAGTATAACAAAGTCCTCTGGTTGAGTATAACAAAGTCCCCTGATCGAATATAACATATCCCCTGATCGAGTATAACAAAATTCCCCTGATCGAGTATGACAAAGTCCCCTGTTTAATTTTGAAAAAGTCCCCTGGTTGACTATAACAAAGTTCCCTGATCAAGTATAAAAAAGTCCCCTGATCGAGTATAACAAAGTCCTCTGGTTGAGTATAACAAAGCCCCCTCATCGAGTAAAACAACGGCCCCTAATCGAGTATAACAAAGTCCCCTGATCGAGAATAACATATCCCCTGATCGAATATACCAAAGTCCTCTCTCGAGTATAACAAAGTCCCCAGATCGAGTATAACAAAGGCCCCTCATCGAGTATAACAAAGTCCATTGGTATAGTATAAAAAGTCCCCTTGTCGAGTATAACAAAGTCCCTAATCGAGTATAACAAAGTCCCCTGATCGAGTATAACAAAGCCCCCAGGACGAGTATAACAAAGTCCCCTGATCGAGTATAACAATGTCCCTGTTCGAGTCTAACAAAGTCCCCTTATCGCGTATAACAAATTCCCCTTATCGAGTATAACAAAGTCCCCTTATCGAGTATAACAAAGTCCGGTGATCGAGTATAACAAAGGCCCCTCGTCGAGTATAACAAAGTCCCCTGATCGAGAAAAAAAAGTCCCCTGATCGAGTATAGCAAAGTCCTCTGGTTGAGTATAACAAGTCCCCTGATCGAGTATAAAAAAGTCCCCTGATCACATATAACAAAGTCCCCTGGTCGAGTATAAGAAAGTCACCTGATCGAGTATAACAAAGGCCCCTCATTGAGTATAACAAAGTCCATTGGTCAAGTATAAGAAAGTCCCGTGGTCGAGTATAACAAAGTCCCCAGATCGAGTATAACAAAGTCCCCTGATCGAGTATAACAAAGTCCCCTGGCCGAGTATAACAAAGTCCCCTGATCGAGGATAACAAAGTCCCCAGATCGAGTATAACAAAGTCTCCTGATCGAGTATAACAAAGTCCCCTGGTCGAGTATAACAAAGTCCCCTGGTCGAGTATCACAAAGCCCCCTCATCGAGTATAACAAAGGCCCCTCATCGAGTATAACAAAGTCCCCGGATTGAGTATAACAATGTCTCCTGATCGAGTATCGCAAAGTCCTCTGGATGAGTATAACAAAGACCCCTGATCGAGTATAAAAAAGTCCCCTGATCGCATATAACAAAGTCCCCTGGTCGAGTATAAGAAAGTCACCTGATCGAGTATAACAAAGGCCCCTCATTGAGTATAACAAAGTCCATTGGTCAAAGTCCTTTGATCGAGTATAACAGCAAGTCCTGGTCGAGTATAACAAAGTCCCCTGATCGAGGATAACAAAGTCCCCAGATCGAGTATAACAAAGTCCCTGATTGAGTATAACAAAGTCCCTGATCGAAGTATAACAAAGTCCTCTGGTTGAGTATAACAAAGTCCCTGATCGAGCATAACAAAGTCCCTGATTGAGTATAACAAAGTCCCCTGATCGAGTATAACAAAGTCCCCGATCGAGTATAACAAAGTCCCATGATCGAAAGTATAACAAAGTCTTGCTGAGTATAACAAAGTCTCCTGATCGAGTATAACAAAGTCCCTGATTGAGTATAACAAAGTCCCCTGATTGAGTATAACAAAGTCCCATGATCGAGTATAACAAAGTCCCCTGATCGAGTATAACAAAGTCCCCTGATCGAGTATCACAAAGTCCCCTGGTCGAGTATAGCAAAGTCCCCTGATCGAGTATAACAAATCCTCCTCATCGAATATAACAAAGTCCCATCATCGAGTATAACATAGCCCCCTGCTCGAGTATAAAAAAGTCCCTTGATCGGGTAAAAGAAAGTCCCCTAATCGAGTATAACAAAGGCCTCTGATCGAGTCAAAAAAGGCCCCTAATCGAGTATAACAAAGTCCACTGATCTATTATAACAAAGGCCCCTGAACAAGTATAAGAAAAGCCCCTCATCGAGTATAACAAAGTCACCTGATCGAGCATAAAAAAGCCGCCTAATCGAGTATAACAAAGTCCCCGGGTCGAGTATAACAAAGTCCCCTGTTCGAGTCTAACAAAGTCCCCTTATCGAGTATAACAAATTCCCCTTATCGAGTATTACAAAGACGCCTTATCGAGTATAACAAAGTCCGGTGATCGAGTATAACAAAGGCCCCTGGTCGAGTATAACAATGTCCCCTGATCGAGTATAACAAAGTCCCCTAATCAAGTATAACAAAGTCCCCTGATCGAGTATAACATATCCCATGATCGAATATACCAAAGTCCTCTGCTCGAGTATAACAAAGTCCCCTGATCGAGTATAACAAAGTCCCCTGATCGAGTATAGCAAAGCCCCCTGGACGAGTATAACAAAGTCCCCTGATCGAGTATAACATATCCCCTGATCGAGTATAACAAAGTCCTCTGGTCGAGTATAAAAAAGTCCCCTGATCGAGTTAAACAAAGGTCCCTCATTGAGTATAAAAAAGTCCATTGATCAAGTATAACAAAGGCCTCTCATCTAGTATAACAAAGTCCATTGGTCAGGTATAAAAAAGTCCCCTGGTCGAGTATAGCAAAGTCCCCTGGTCGAGTATAGCAAAGTCCCCTGATCGAGTATAACAAATCCTCCTCATCGAATATAACAAAGTCCCATCATCGAGTATAACAAAGCCCCCTGCTCGAGTAAAAGAAAGTCCCTTGATCGGGTATAAGAAAGTCACCTGATTGAGTATAACAAAGGCCCCTGATCGAGTACAAAAAAGGCCCCTAATCGAGTATAACAAAGTCCACTGATCTAGTATAACAAAGGCCCCTCATCAAGTATAAGAAAAGCCCCTCATCGAGTATAACAAAGACACCTGATCGAGTATAACTAAGCCGCCTAATCGAGTATAACAAAGTCCCCTGGTCGAGTATAACAAAGTCCCCTGTTCGAGTCTAACAAAGTCCCCTTATCGAGTATAACAAATTCCCCTTATCGAGTATTGCAAAGACCCCTTATCGAGTATAACAAAGTCCGGTGATCGAGTATAACAAAGGCCCCTGGACGAGTATAGCAAAGTCCCCTGATCGAGTATAACTAATCCTCCTCATCGAATATAACAAAGTCCCTTCATCGAGTATAACAAAGCCCCCTGCTCGAGTATAAGAAAGTCCCTTGATCGGGTATAAGAAAGTCCCCTGATCGAGTATAACAAAGGCCCCAGATCGAGTAAAAAAAAACCCTAATCGAGTATAACAAAGTCCACTGATCTAGTATAACACAGGCCCCTGATCAAGTATAAGAAAAGCCCCTCATCGAGTATAACAAAGTCACCTGATCGAGTATAACTAAGCCGCCTAAACGAGTATAACAAAGTCCCCTGGTCGAGTATAACAAAGTCCCCTGTTCGAGCCTAACAAAGTCCCCTAATCAAGTATAACAAATTCCCCTTATCGAGTATAACATAGTCCGGTGATCGAGTATAACAAAGGCCCCTGGTCGAGTATAACAATGTCCCCTGATCGAATATACCAAAGTCCTCTGCTCGAGTATAACAAAGTCCCCAGATCGAGTATAACAAAGGCCCCTCATCGAGTATAACAAAGTCCATTGGTATAGTATAAAAAAGTCCCCTTGTCGAGTATAACAAAGTCCCTAATCGAGTATAACAAAGTCCCCTGATCGAGTATAACAAAGCCCCCAGGACGAGTATAACAAAGTCCCCTGATCGAGTATAACAAAGTCCCTGTTCGAGTCTAACAAAGTCCCCTTATCGCGTATAACAAATTCCCCTTATCGAGTATAATAAAGTCCCCTTATCGAGTATAACAAAGTCCGGTGATCGAGTATAACAAAGGCCCCTCGTCGAGTATAACAAAGTCCCCTGATCTAGAAAAAAAAGTCCCTTGATCGAATATAACAAAGTCCCCTGATCGAGTATAACAAAGTCCCCTGATTGAGTATAACAAAGTCCCCTGATCGATTATAGCAAAGTCCTCTGGTTGAGTATAACAAGTCCCCTGATCGAGTATAAATAAGTCCCCTGATCACATATAACAAAGTCCCCTGGTCGAGTATAAGAAAGTCACCTGATCGAGTATAACAAAGGCCCCTCATTGAGTATAACAAAGTCCATTGGTCAAGTATAAGAAAGTCCCCTGGTCGAGTATAACAAAGTCCCCAGATCGAGTATACCAAAGTCCCCTGATCGAGTATAACAAAGTCCCCTGGCCGAGTATAACAAAGTGCCCTGATCGAGGATAACAAAGTCCCCAGATCGAGTATAACAGAGTCCCCTGATCGAGTATAACAAAGTCCTCTGGTTAAGTATAACAAAGTCCCCTCATCGAATATAACATATCCTCTGATCGAGTATAACAAAATTCCCCTGATCGAGTATGAAAAAGTCCCCTGTTTAATTTTGAAAAACTCCCCTGGTTGAGTATAACAAAGTTCCCTGATCGAGTATAAAAAAGTCCCCTGGTCGAATATAACAAAGCCCCTTCATCGAGTAAAACAAAGGCCCCTAATCGAGTATAACAAAGTCCAGTGATCGAGTATAACATATCCCCTGATCGAGTATAACAAAGTCCTCTGGTCGAGTATAAAAAAGTCCCCTGATCGAGTATAACAAAGGTCCCTCATTGAGTATAACAAAGTCCATTGATCAAGTATAACAAAGGCCTCTCATCTAGTATAACAAAGTCCATTGGTCAGGTATAAAAAAGTCCCCTGGACGAATATAGCAAGTCCCCTGATCGAGTATAACAAAGTCCCCTGGTCGATTATAGCAAAGTCCCCTGGTAGAGTATAACAAAGCCTCTTCATCGAATATAACAAAGTCCCATCATCGAGCATAACAAAGCCCCCTGCTCGAGTATAAGAAAGTCCCTTGATCGGGTATAAGAAATTCCCCTGATCAAGTATAACAAAGGCCCCTGATCGAGTCCAAAAAAGGCCCCAAATCGAGTATAACAAAGTCCACTGATCTAGTATAACAAAGGCCCCTGATCAAGTATAAGAAAAGCCCCTCATCGAGTATAACAAAGTCACCTAATCGAGTATAACTAAGCCGCCTAATCGAGTATAACAAAGTCCCCTGGTCGAGTATAACAAAGTCCCCTGTTCGAGTCTAACAAAGTCCCCTTATCGAGTATAACAAATTCCCCCTATCGAGTATTACAAAGACCCCTTATCGAGTATAACAAAGTCCGGTGATCGAGTATAACAAAGGTCCCTGGTCGAGTATAACAATGTCCCCTGATCGAGTATAACAAAAGTCCCTTGATCGAGTATAACAAAGTCTCCTGATCGAGCATAAAAAAGTCCCCTGGCCCAGTATAACCAAGTCCCCATATCGAGCATAACAAAGTCCTCTGATCGATTATAACAAAGTCCCCTGGTCGAGTATAGCAAAGGGCCCTGATCGAATAAGACAAAGTCCCCTGATCGAGTATAAGAAAGTCCCCTGATCGAGTATAACAAAGCCCCCTGGACGAGTATGACAAAGTCCCCTGATCGAGAATAACAAAGTCCCCTGATCGAGTATAACAATGTCCCCTGGTCCAGTATAACAAAGTCCCCTGGTCGAGTATAACATATCCCCTGATCGAGTATAACAAAGTCTCCTGGCCCAGCATAACAAAGTCCCCAAATCAAGCATAACAAAGTCCCCTGATCGATAATAACAAAGTCCCTGACTGAGTATAACAAAGTCCCCTAGTCGAGAATAACAAAGTCCCCTGATCGAGTATAACAATGTCCCCTGGTCCAGTATAACAAAGTCCCCTGATACTAGTATAACAAAGTCCCCTGATCGAGTATAAAAAAGTACCCTGGCCCAGTATAACAAAGTTCCCATATCGAGCATAACAAAGTCCTCTGATCGATTATAACAAAGTCCCCTGGTCGAGTATAGCAAAGGGCCCTGATCGAGTAAGACAAAGTCCCTGATCGAGTATAACAAATTCCTCTTATCGAGTATAACAAAGTCCCCTTATCGATTATAACAAAGTCCCCTGATCGAGTATAACAAAGTCCCCTGATCGGGTATAAAAAATTCCCCTGGTCCAGTATAACAAAGTCCCCTGATCAAGTACAGAAAAGTCCCCTGGCCCAGTATAAAAAAGTCCCCATATCGAGCATAACAATGTCCCCTGATCGATTATAACAAAGTCCCCTGGTCGAGAATAGCAAAGGGGCCTGTTCGAGTAGGACTAAGTACCCTGATCGAGTATTACAAAGTCCCCTGATCGTGTATAAAAAGCCCCCTAGACGAGTATAACAAAGTCCCCTCATCGAGTATAACAAAGTCCCCTGGTCCAGTATAACAAAGTCCCATGATCGAGTATAACATATCCCCTGATCGAGTATAACAAAGTCTCCAGGCCCAGTATAACAAAGTCCCCAGATTGAGCATAATAAAGTCCCCTGATCGACTATAACAAAGTCCCCAGACCGAGTATAACAAAGGCCTCTGGTCGAGTATAACAAAGTTCCCTGGTCGAGAATAACAAAGTCCCCTGATCCTAATATAACAAAGCCCCCTGGACGAGTATAAACAAAAACCCCCTGGTCCAGTATAACAAAGTCCCCTGATCGAGTATAACATATCCCCTGATCGAGTATAACAACGTTTCCTGACCCAGTATAACAAAGTCCCCAGATCGAGTATAACAAAGACCCCTGAACCGAGCATAACAAAGTCCCCTGATCGAGTATAACATATCCCCTGATCGAGTATAACAAAGTCCCTGGTGGAGCATAACAAAGTCCC
>NW_024745371.1:0-16951 GCF_018991925.1 Homarus americanus | reverse complement strand
TCGGTATGCTTCGTTCGGTGCATTATTGCTGTTTTGTGTTGTTTATTAAGGAGACCATCAACACCTCTTGGTCTTGTTTCATCCGTTAATATTACATTGGTGTTGTTAAAATGATGATAATACAGGTGGAAGGGTGAGAGAGAGAGGAGGTAAAAATACAGCAGTGTAAGACCAAGGTAGGGGCAGGACATACACTTCCTTGATTACATCTCAACTTCGAGCTTCCCACGGTTTGTTTCATTTAAACCATTCTATCGCTTTGATCACCATTTACTTACCTAAAGTAACGTGTTTTTTCTCGTTATCCCACAGTTAATATACGAATATCGTAATCATCGTGATACATCCTCTCATGGCTAAAATTTTTCCATTGAGACAAAAATAGAATAAGGACGGGTGCGTGAGGCCGGGGAGCTGATAGCCATAACGTGATTCAACTTGTTGTGGGAGGTAAAGATGGAGGGCTGTCGTGGCCACCATGCACCAGTCAACTGTCACCTCAGGTTGATAAAACACCCACTGCGCTCTTCTCCTCTTATGGGAGAGAGCGTGGGAGAGGTGGTAGTGGTGGTGGTGTGGCACGCCTGCTCACTCGCTAGGCCCTACATGTTCCCAAACTCTCTCTCTCTGAACATCATCACACACCACTACCACCGCCTCTCCTCACCTCTCCCTCTCCACCACCAGCAGCTTGCATCACCTGTCTTTCTGAATGTGTTCATCAGGACTGTCTAAAGCTTCATTGAGGACCTATCTAAAAGCTTTCTGTTCATCAAGGACATATCTAGAAAGCTTTATGTTCATCAAGGACCTGTCTAGAAAGCTTTCTGTTCATCAAGGAACCACCTCAAGCTTCTGTGTAGGACCTATCTAAAGCTTTCTGTTCACCAGGACATATCTAGAAGCTTTATGTTCATCAGGACCTGTCTAAAAATCTTTCTGTTCAGCAGGACCTGTCTAGATAGCTTTCTGTTCATCAAGGACCTGTCTAGATAGCTTTCTGTTCATCAGGACCTGTCTAGATAGCTTTCTGTTCATCAAGGAACCTGTCTAGATAGCCTTCTGTTCATCAGGACCTGTCTAGATAGCTTTCTGTTCATCAGGACCTGCTAGATGCTTTCTGTTCATCAGGACCTGTCTAGATAGCTTTCTGTTCATCAAGGACCTGTCTAGATAGCCTTCTGTTCATCAGGACCTGTCTAGATAGCTTTCTGTTCATCAAGGACCTGTCTAGATAGCCTCCTGTTCATCAAGGACCTGTCTAGATAGCTTCAATGATGTTCTAGTCCTTTCTATCGTGTACCAACCCACTCCAACAGTCCCAATAACCAAGAAAATACTTCATAATTACCTCTAAAATATATATATACACCTTAATGGTTATCTTAGTCATAGGTCATTAGGTTCATCTGTAACTGCTATATATCTTAGGTCATAGTGATTTACTGTTAGAGTGGATATACAATCACTACCTTGCTGGCCTATGGCGATGGTTAGTGACTGTGAATGATACTCAAGACAGTTAAAACAAACGAGTTCTATCAACAGGACAGTCAAACAGGTTCTATAACAGGTATATGAAAATTACTTCATGATACCATTTTACCAACAGACAGACACGAACAGAAAGAAGACAAAAAGACAGACGAACAACAGGAATTACAAAGGCTTCTATAATAAACATCTTTTAGAACAGACAGACAGTAAGACAGATAAAGAGACAGATGAACATTCAGACAGACAAGTTCTTCTGACACCATACCAACACCGACATTTATTTATAACATGATTGTGATATAATAGTATGCTCGTGATTCTATAATAACTTCTTGTATTTTTACCTAACCAATTCAACCCATTTAATTATAGACCTTTGTAATTGGCTATAAATGGGCTAGGCTAATACGCGTCTAAAATGGGTTCTTCATACAGAGTTCTGATGAGGATAATTTTCATGTTGTAACACACACACACACACACACACCACACACACACACACACACACACACACACACACACACACACACACACACACACACACACACACACACACACACACACACACACACACACACACACACACACACACACACACACACACACACACACACACACACACACACACACCATATAATCTCGTATAACCTCGTCATGTGGATTAGCAAGGCATTAGCTGTCGTGTGTGGACATAAATGAACTATAAATCAATTGCTAAGTCAGTGAGTCATTTACCATTTTTTTAGTCAGTAATGGAGTCATCTACAGTGCTTGAGTCACACAGGCGTCCATGGTAAGGCCACTGACTCACGAGGAAGAGGGCTGCCTGCCTTGTTAATTCAGAGAGACAAAATCGGTCAATTCGTGTGTGTGTATGAAATGTATCAGTCAACTTGCCTCCCCCTCCACCCACACACACCACTATCTCCCTTGCTCATACCCCACAATCTAAAATATTCCTCTTGCTTCGCTTAGGAAAAAAAAACAAAAACTCCCACCAAATAACTCCACATTTTTTCTACAAAGTTTTATACACTCTTAATTGATATATATATCTGAAACTCAATCGCTATTATTTATTTATTTACGTCGGTGTTTTAAAAATTGACAAATATGTGAAACTGAATCGCATTGTTTACAACAGATCTTGTGATTCTTTTACGACAACAAATTCGAATCTGAAAAAAAATTCATATCGATAGTCTGATTTTTTTCGTGCTGACATAAAGCTGCAAAATTATTATATGGTATTTGGAATATAAATTTGATATTTTATTCTTTGTTAATGATATCATAAGGAATTAGGAAAAAATGTAATATTTTGTTTTGATAATGGCTTATAGGAGATGATATGAACGATGTGATGATTATATAATGTTTGTGCGTCTAGGTACACTCACATACACACACACACAAACCGAGGTCAGTAGCCTTGTATCGTGAAGCCGTGAAGATAAAGTGTTATCATGTAATGGTGGTGGTGATGGCAATGGTAGTGTGACATCATCTACACTATAAAGTACATACATACACACAAACACGCCCACCTACAACGTACACGTAGACATACTTTCATGTACAAGTACTTACATATTAAACATACAGAGGGAAAATTACATATCAGTTACGTATGTCAAGATAATACCTTGACTTTCCTTCACTACGCTTCAACTTTTCGCCGTCCCATGAAAATTCATCTTCAGTCAGGTTAGGTTAGGTAGAGGATGACACGGTCGGTAGTTCCTTCCCTAACACCCTGTAGTAAAGTGTCCACAAATATACTGTACTTATGACAGTGTTGACATGTTGTGCAACAAGTACGTACATAACACACACACACACACACACACAATACAAAGAGTCTTCAGAGAATACACACTTTACCTCACTACCCTTATAGTGTATTTGTTTGATTAGCAATTTTTTTACACCACACCCTGTCGCACTCTCTGACGTGGTATCTCAGTATACCGTCTATCATTGTTTATATACCTGTACGATCTATGTACATTGTTTATATACCTGCACTGTCTTTGTTCATTGTTTATATACCTATATATCTATGCCATACACAGGTGGTGGTGGTGTGTGCTGGGTCGGTGGTGGTGTGTGCTGGGGTTCAGTGTGCTGGAGTGGTGGTGGTGTTGTGTGCTGGGTGGTGGTGGTGTGTGCTGGTGGTGGTGGTGTGTGCTGGGTAGTGGTTGTGCCATGTGCGGTGTGGTGGTGGTGTTGTGTGCCTGGTGGTGTGTGACGCAGGTGTGGTGGCACCAGGTGGTGTGTGCCCAGGTGATGTTGTGTGGGGTGGTGTTGTGCCAGGTGTGGTGTGCCATGTGGGGTGTGTGCTGGGTGGCTGGTGGTGTGTGCCAGGTGGTGTGGTGTGTGGGGTGTACCAGCTGGTGTGTGCCAGGTGTGTGTGCCAGGTGGGGTGTGTGTGCCCATGGTGTTGTGTGCTCAGGGTGGCGGTGGTTTCGTGTGTGGTGGTGTGCCAGCCTGGGTAGTAACTGGTGGTGTGTGCCAGGTGGTGGTGTCCTGGGTAGGTCAGGTGGTGTGTGCCTGGGGTGAGGGTGGTGTTTTAGGTGGTGTTGTGCCAGGTGGGGTGTGCCAGCTGGGGCCAGTGCCAGGTGGGGTGTTGAGATGACTGGGTGGTGTGTGTGCTGGGTGGTGGGGTGTGGGGTGTGTGGGTGTGGTTCTTTGCTGGGGTCAGGTGGTGTGTGTGGATGGCCTGGGGTTGTGCTGGTGGTGTGTGTGGGTGGTGTGTGCCATGGTGGTTGGTCTTGTGTAGTGTACCAGGTAGTGTGTGCTAGGTAGTGTGTGTACTAGGTAGTGTGTGTGCAATAGGGTAACCAGGTAGGGGTGTGCACCAGGTGGGGTGTACCAGGTGTGTGTGCTAGGTGGTGTGTGTGTGGTGTGTGGTGTGTGCCAGGTGGTGTGTGTGCAGGTGGTGTGTGCAGTGTGTGTGGTGTGTGCCAGGTGGGGTGAGGTGGTTGTGTGTGGTGTGTGTGCAGATGTGTGTGTGGTTGGGGTGTGCCAGGTGATGTGTGCCAGGTGGTGTGTGGCCAGTGGTGTGTGTGTGGGGTGGCAGGGTGGGGGTGTACTGGTAGGTGTGTGCTAGGTGGTGTGTGTACCAGGTAGGGTGTACCAGGTGGTGTGTTAGTACCAGGTAGTGTGTGCCAGGTGGGGTGTGCCAGGTTGGTGGGTGTGCCAGGTGGGGTGCTGGGTGGGGTGGGGTGGGGTGTGCCAGGTGGGGTGTGCCAGGTGGTGTGTGTGTGTACCGGTGGGGTGTGCCGGGTGGGGGTGTACCAGGTTGGGGTGTGTGCCATGGGGTTGTATGTGGGTGGGGTTGTGGTGGATAGGTGGTGTGTGTGCCAGGTGGGGTTGTGCAGGGTGGGGTGTGTACCAGGTGGTGTGTGTACAGGTGGGTGCTAGGTGGTGTGTGGGTGAGATTGGCCGGGTGGGGTGTACCAGGTGGTTGTACCAGGTGGGGTGTACCAGGTAGGGTGTGCCAGGTGGTGTGTGTACCAGGTGGGGTGTACCAGGTGGGGTGTGCCAGGTAGGGTGTGCTAGGTGGTGTGTGTGCTCAGTGGTGTGTGTGCAGGTGGGGTGCTGGGTGGGTGTGTGTGGGTG
Organism: Homarus americanus; assembly: GCF_018991925.1. Taxonomy (NCBI): domain Eukaryota; kingdom Metazoa; phylum Arthropoda; class Malacostraca; order Decapoda; family Nephropidae; genus Homarus; species Homarus americanus. The sequence continues at coordinate 11,830 of NW_024745371.1, read as the reverse complement.
GGTGCCAGGTGGGGTGTGCCGGGTGGTGTGTGTGCTAGGTGGTGTGTGGGTGGGTTGGGTGGTGTGTGTGTGCAGGTGGTGTGTGCCAGGTGGGTGCCAGTGGTGTGTGGGTGGTGTGTGTGTGGGTTGCCAGGTGGTGTGTGGCCAGGTGGTGTGTGTGCCAGGTAGTGTGTGCCAGGTTGGTGTGTGTGCTAGGTGGTGTGTGTGCCGGGTAGTGTGTGTACCAGGTGGTGTGTGCTGGGTGGTGTGTGTGTGCCAGGTGGTGTGTGTGCCAGGTGGTGTGTGTGCCAGGGTGGTGTGTGTGCTGGGTGGTGTGTGTGCAGGTGGTGTGTGCAGGTGTGTGTGTGTGGGTGGTGTGTGTGCCAGGTGGTGTGTGGTGTGCTGGGTGGTGTGTGTGCCAGGTGTGTGTGCCAGGTGGTGTGTGTACCAGGTGGTGTGTGTGCCGGGTGGTGTGTGTGCTATAGTGTGTGTGTACCAGGTAGGGTGGCCCAGGTGGTGTGTGTGGGTGGTGTGTGCCAGGTGGTGTGTGTGTGCCAGGTGGAGGTGTGTGCCAGGTAGTGTGTGTGTTATGGTGTGTGTGCCAGGTGGGTGTACCAGGTGGTGTGTGTGCCAGGTGGTGTGTGTGTGCCAGGTGGTGTGTGTGCCAGGTGGTGTGTGTGCCAGGTAGGTGTGCTGGGTGGTGTGTGTGTATGGTGTGTGCCAGGTGGGGTGTGTATGCCAGTGTGTGTGTGTTATAGTGTGTGTACCAGGTGGTGTGGGTGGTGTGTGTGTGGTGGGGTGTTCCAGGTGGTGTGTGTACCAGGTGGTGTGTGTGCAGGTGGTGTGTACTGGTGGTGTGTGTGTGTGCCAGGTTGGGGTGTGCTAGGTGGTGTGTGTGCCAGGTGGTGTGTGTGTGGTGTGTGTGTGCCAGGTGGGGTGTGCTGGGTGGTGTGTGCCAGGTGGTGTGTGCCAGGTGGTGTGTGTGCCAGGTGGTGTGTGTCCAGGTGGGGTGTGTGTGTGCCAGGTGGTGTGTGTCTGGGTGGGTGTGTGTGCAGTGGTGTGTGTGTGCCTGGGTGGTGTGTGTGCTGGGTGGTGTGTGTGCCAGGTGTGTGTGCCAGGTGGTGTGTGTGCCAGGGTGTGTGCCAGGGTGGGTGTGCCAGGTGGTGTGTACCAGGTGGTGTGTGCTAGGTGGTGTGTGGCCAGGTGGTGTGTGTACTGGGTGGTGTGTGTACCAGGTGGTGTGTGTGTACCAGGTGGTGTGTGTGCTAGGTGTGTGTGCCAGGTGGTGTGTGTGCCAGGTGGTGTGTGTGGCCAGGTAGTGTGTGCACTGGTGGTGTGTGTACCAGGTGGTGTGTGTGCAGGGTGGTGTGTGCCTGGGTGGTGTGTGTGCCAGGTGGTGTGTGCTGGGTGGTGTGTGTGCCAGGTGGTGTGTGTGTGCCAGGTGGTGTGTGCCGGGTGGTGTGTGTGGGTGGTGTGTGTACCAGGTGTGTGTGCCAGGTGGTGTGTGCCAGGTGGTGTGTGTGCTGGGTGGTGTGTGTGCTATGGTTGTGTGTGCCAGGTGGTGTGTGTGCCGGGTGGTGTGTGTGCCAGGTGGTGTGTGCTGGTGGTGTATTAATATTGTGTGTGCAGGTGGTGTGTGCCAGGTGGTGTGTGTACCAGGTGGTGTGTGTACCAGGTAGGGGTGTACCAGGTGGGGTGTGCCAGGTGGGGTGTGCCAGGTGGTGTGTGTGCAGGTGGTGTGTGTGGGTGGTGTGTGTGCCAGGTGGTGTGTACCAGGTGGGGTGTACTGGGTGGTGTGTGTGCCAGGTGGTGTGTGTGTTAGTGTGTGTCCAGGTAGTGTGTACCTGGGTAGAGGTGTGTGTACCAGGTGGTGTGTGTACTGGGTAGTAGTGTGTACCAGGTGGTGTTGTGCTAGGTAATGTGTGTGTACCAGGTGTGTGTGTGTGACCAGGTGGGGTGTACCAGGTAGTGTGTATTCATGTGGTGTGTGTACCAGGTGATGTGTGTTTGGTGGGGTGTATCAGGTAGGGTGTGCTAGGTGGTGTGTGTGCCAGGTGGTGTGTGTGCCAGGTGGTGTGTGTGCAGGGTGGTGTGTGTGCTGGGTGGTGTGTGTGTGCCAGGTGGTGTGTACCAGGTGGGGTGTGCCAGGTGGTGTGTGTACCAGGTGGTGTGTGTGCCCTGGGTGGTGTGTGTGTGTGGAGTGGTGGTGTGCCGGGTGGTGTGTGTGCCAGGTGGTGTGTGTGCTAGGTGGTGTGTGTGCCAGGTAGTGTGTGTGCCTGGGTGTGTGTACCAGGTAGTGTGTGTGCCAGGTAGGTGTGCCAGGTGGGGTGTACCAGGTAGTGTGTGTACCAGGTAGTGTGTGTACTAGGTGGTGTGTGTACCAGGTGGTGTGTGTGCCAGTGGGGTGTGTGCCAGGTGGTGTGTGTGCTGGGTGGTGTGTGTGCCAGGTGGTGTGTGTACTGGGTGGTGTGTGTACCAGGTGGTGTGTGTGCCAGGTGGTGTGCCAGGTGGGGTGTGCTGGGTGGTGTGTGCTAGTGGGGTGTGCTGGGTAGTGTGTGTGCCAGGTGGTGTGTGTGTTATGGTGTGTGTCCAGGTGGTGTGTGTGCTAGGTGGTGTGTGTACCAGGTGGTGTGTGTGCCAGGTGGTGTGTGTACTGGGTGGTGTGTGTGCTATAATGTGTGTGTGGTGGTGTGTGCTGGGTGGTGTGTGTGCCAGGTGGTGTGTGTGCCGGGTGGTGTGTGTGTTATGGTGTGTGTGCTAGGTGGTGTGTGTCCTGGGTGGTGTGTGTGCCAGGTGGTATGTGTGCAGTGGTGTGTGTGCCAGGTGGTGTGTGTGCTGGGTGGTGTGTGTGTAATGGTGTGTGTGTGCCGGGTGGTGTGTGTGCCAGGTGGTGTGTGTGCTGGGTGGTTGTGTGTGCCAGGGTGGTGTGTGTGCAGGTGGTGTGTACTGCGTTGGTGTGTGTATGATGGTGTGTGTGTGCTAGGTGGTGTGTGTACCAGTGTGTGGTGTATCTGAATGGTGTGTCTTGATTGGTGTGTGCTAGATGGTTACAGTATTGTGTGTGCTAGGTGGTGTGTGTACCAGGTGTGTGTGTGCTAGGTGGTGTGTGTGTGCTGGTGTGTGTACCAGGTGGTGTGTGTGCTAGGTGGTGTGTGTACCAGGGGGTGTGTGTGGTGTGTGTACCAGGTGGTGTGTGTGGTTGTGTGTACCAGGTGGTGTGTGTACTAGGTGGTGTGTACCAGGTGGTGTGTGTACTAGGTGGTGTGTGTACTAGGTGGTGTGTGTGTTATGGTGTGTGTGCCAGGTGGTGTGTGTGCTAGGTAGTGTGTGTGCTAGGTGTGTGTGCCAGGTGGTGTGTGTGCAGGTGGTGTGTGGCCAGGTAGTGTGTGTGCCAGGTGGTGTGTGTATCAGGTATGTGTGTACTGGAGTGGTGTGTGTACTAGTGTGTGTACCAGGTAGTGTGTGTACTAGGTGGTGTGTGTGCCAGGTAATTGTTATTAATGTGCCAGGTAATTGTGTGCTAGGTAGTGTGTGTACTAGGTAGTGTGTGTACCAGGTAGTGTGTGTACTATAGTGTGTGTACCAGGTAGTGTGTACCAGGTAGTTTTTGTACTAGGTGGTGTGTACCAGGTAGTGTGTGTACCAGGTAGTGTGTGTACTAGGTAGTGTGTGTACCAGGTAGTGTGTGTGCCAGGTAGTGTGTGTATCCAGGTAGTGTGTGTGCTGGGTGGTGTGTGTATAGGTAGTGTGTGTGCAGGTAGTGTGTGTGCTAGGTGGTGTGTGTGCCAGGTGGTGTGTGTACCAGGTGGTGTGTGTACTAGGTAGTGTGTGTGCTAGGTAGTGTGTGTACCAGGTAGTGTGTGTACTATAGGTAGTGTGTGCAGGTAGTGTGTGTACTAGGTAGTGTGTGCAGGTAGTGTGTGTACCAGGTTGTGTGTGCTAGGTAGTGTGTGTACTAGGTGGTGTGTGTACCAGGTAGTGTGTGTACCAGGTAGTGTGTACTGGTAGTGTGTGTGCTAGGTAGTGTGTGTATCAGGTATTGTGTGCTGGGTAGTGTGTGTATCAGGTATTGTGTGTACTGGGTAGTGTGTGCACAAGTTTACTAGTGTTTGCACCAGACAGTATGTATCACGTCCATTATGTGTATCAATGTATTTACCAAATAATGTGTACACGAGGTTACACACACCAAGCAACATGTGCAGTATACCAAACCATCACCATCATACAGTATTACCAACAGCCTCGAAACAGTGTCAATAGCCGCACAGACAAATTGAACACCTTTTTTAACTCACCGTAAACAACAACCATATCGAGACTACGTCACCCAAACATGCAACTCCTTACGAAAACTTTATATAAATTCATAATGATAATTCCAAAACATATTATTGTAACAGTAGGTAGCAAGGACGTGTTTTGTGTGTGTGTGTGTGTGTGTGTATGTGTGTGTGTGTGCAGGGTGCAAAGTGCCAGGGTGGTTGTCTGGGTGCTGGGTGCCTGGTGGTGGTGGTGGCAGCCAGTTCCAACTAGGTCCTTGAGGTGTGCGGACGTGTGTGTTACAGGACGTCTCCCTACGAATAGACAAACAGACACGGGCAGACGCAGCAACGTCTGTCTGTCTGTCTGTCTCTCTTTTTGTCTTCTCTTCGCCACAGACAGACAGTGCGAGAGACTTATGCTTTTCTTCTTCCGTCAGGCGTAGCTTCGTCTGGCGATAACCTTTTCGTTGGTATTTGAATGGAGCAGTGATATGGCTTTCTGTTATAGTGAGAATACTGTTGCTGCTCATGTCTATTTTGAAAAGACTATTTTTCCTTTGATGGTGCCGACACAGCGGGACTTTGAGCTCCTATTATCAAAAACAGAATTGCGCTTTGCTGCCGTTCTTTCCTTAATAAGAAAAACCTGCGAACAGACGAACGAAAAGACAGACAGAGGCAGACAGACAAGAAGACAGACAGAGGCAGACAGACAGATAGACAAAAAGACAGACAAACAAGTAGACAGACAGACAGACAGACAGGCAGAGACAAACAGACGACAGATAGACAGACAGATAAGCAGACAAACCTCAATTGCGAAATTAAAGTAAACTATTAAAAAAAAGAAAATGTATCTAGAGTATTAGAACGTTTGATAAAATTCTTGAATAGTATTTCGTCTGATTTATTTATTGATCAATATCAGAAAATAACCTACAAAACAATGTCGCCAGGAAAACGTTCTCAAAAAATATTGGCATCGAGGGAAAAATGAAAAAAAAAGTCCTAATAGGAGTAAAACTTATTGAAAACATTGGTGCTACAGAATTTTTTAGAAATAATTGGTGCTAGGAAAATTCTTGAAAACATTGGTGCTAAGAAATATTCTTGAAAATATTGGTGCCAGGAACTTTCTTGAAAATATTGGTGCCAGGAAAATCTACAAAAACGTTCCCTGACATATCATGAAACCAAACATACTGAAGTAGAACAAAAACATTCTTGCAATATTAGTACAAATTATTCTGTAACACGAATACAAAAACGTACAGTACATAACATTCTGAAATACGGTACACAACAGTTTTAAGGATGGGTACAAAATATTCTAAAACATAAAGAAACATTCTGAAATATGGATAAAAAAGTTCTTAAATAATGGTATAACACCTTCTTAAATAAAGTTACAAATATTCTGAAATACGGTACATATATTCAGAAATGCAGGTAGTACTCGTCATGGGTCATGCTCTCACTTTGTACTCAGCGGACCAACACCCATCAGTCTGAATAAATTACCTTGTTACATAGGCACTCATGGTACAGTAAAGGTGTCCTGATCAAACACACACCCTGTTACCTGGGTAATCATGGTATGCAGGTAAACTAGTAAGTGCGTCCTGGTTACCTGTATAGAAAGTCATAAAGTTGGCACATGTATCTAGTATGTAATATTGACAGGTAATAATATTCTAATCTTGACAGGCATGTGCTATTAGATGGTGACAGGTAGTTAACGCTGAATACCAAATGAATTATATCTGATTTTTAGCAGGACGGACCATTGCGCATCCCACAAAATATTACACTTATTTATAAATACAATTTCATCATTTCAGGAGATTTCAGACAAAGTAATCGAACATAATAACGATCTGAAGTGAAGATGGTATGATTTTTTAAGCGTTTCCTTATATCTCTCCGTACTGGCTTATCACGGTTGACCTGTAACTGGCCCCGGGGTTGAGCTTGAGACTCGTCACCAATGGCGGTCATAAAGAACAACAGGAAAAGTTGATGGAGCTAATTGTTTTTAGTAGTTCAAGGGAGGATTTTCAACCCTCTCCGCCGTAGACTCGACCATCGACCTACCTGCCTTAGCCATACCAAGTGATGGATGAACGAGAATATGTGAAAACCAGATAAATTTTACTCTACAACTCTTCCACTCGTTGCAAAGCTATCAAAATACATCATCACATTAAGCCGACCTACTGTCTCCTTCCAACAGCAAGGAGTTTACAGATTCATTGTTTTGTAAGTGAACGAGTGATTTTGTGAGAAATACCAAAATTTAGACCCTTTAAGTGTAAAATAATTTGTATAAAACATCTCAGAAAATAGGAACATATATGATAATAATTAGAAATTAAACTTAAAATCACAAAAAAAAATAGCAACTGACTTTCCGAACACCAAATTTTAGACCTGAAAAATAAAATCAGCCAACAACTTTCTAAAAATCATGTCAGTAAATCGTAAATCACCCGAAAAATGTTAATAAATTAATAAAAACAAACGCATACGCCTGAAAAAAAAAAAATAGTGAATATTCCAGCTCCACCTGTGTTTGTGTTGAACTGTGAGGAGATATACAGTGTGTTGTGAACATTAGACAAACTATGTAATTCCAAAAACGACCTGTAAGCCTACGTTGACCTACTAGAGGATAAATATAGCGGCACTGCGAATATACCAAAACGAACCAATAATGGTATGTACTGAATATACGCAAAAATATACAGTCAGTGAAAATACACGAATCTATAAACCCGTGTTATACTGTGAGGATACAAACCATTTCAGTGAATATACAAAGCACAGCCCTTAAAGACAGTGTTGACCTTCAGGAGGAGTTATAAAGTTAGAGGAACATGCCAACCACCACATCAACGGGTAGAGGGTGAGGGCTTCTTGGCTCTACCTACCTGGCGTTAATTACTTTCACCCACACACCTGTATCTGCACACTCCAGGTAAGTTGAACCTTAATAGTAGCTTCTAGTACGTGTGTGTATGTACGTAAGATAATACATATCCGGAACGCCACACGTGTGTACTATGACGATATTTGTCATTCCCATATAGCCAGATGTGACATATATTCCTCGTGCCAGATCAACACACGAATGACAGATGTGTATATATTATTCTCACACACACCAATAAACTATATGTGTGATGGTCGTGGATAATGTGTTTACAGTGTTGTTGACAGCTTGTGAACTTAATAAAACGTTTATGATTTAATACCTGAAAGGTGTGTGAATATACCTGTCTTCACCTTCGTCTAATAAAGCAGGTTTTAGTGATTGTAACGTAGGGATGCTTGTAGTGTGTTTGAGATTGCTTGTGCTTGATCTGGGATGCTTTTGAGTGAAATTAATAGTGGTCTTATCTTGTTTAGTGACCGTTAGTTAAATACGCCTTCTCAATTGTGGAATGGTGTGATGCTGAACCCTTTTCGTCAACAATGAGTCTCACTGATCATCTACCTTTATCACAAACGATGTATCTCTTCACGGTCTGTTTTGTATAATGTATCTATTTTCGGATCGTCAATTGATTCTAGTCTACCAACCCTCTCTTCTCAATCCCATTCACACACCATTTACTTTAATGTGACTCCTTTACTCCGTGTAGGTTCCTTCGGTCTAATTACACCATCATTTTTTATCTGTAACTTCTCGTGTACAGATCTCCTTGTCCTCTCACGTCTTCCTATCCGCACACAAAATACAATATTTGAAATTTAGGTCTACACGGACCTCCTTACATCGATACACACAACTACATTTTTGAGTTTAAGGGTATACACACATACTTCTTAAAAATATAGATAAATACTACACCTTCGTCTTTCTCATCTGTGCATGCAGAATAAACAGACAGAAGGACGGAAAAGACAGTATCATATTACTTATCCTACAATGAAAATACCGAAAGGATAATGATCTATGAGGACGCTAGGCATACCTCGTTTATGTCTGCCGATCGATATATATATATATATATATATATATATATATATATATATATATATATATATATATATATATATATATATATATATATATATATATGGAAAAATATTTAATTAATTATATAATTCAGTAGATTTATAATATTGAGGATATTAATAAATATCAAATGATATTATGAGGCTAATTTCTTCATGTTCAGTTAATCGTACAAAAGACGCATATACGGACATACATATATACAGTATACTCAATACACACACACACACACACACACACACACACACACACACACACACACACCTGCACAACCAAAATAGTTTTTATCTCTACAACATCACATGCCGAGCTCACTCACCTGCCTCCTGTGGCATTGTACTGCTGTGATGGTGCTGCTGTACGCTCTGTGATGGTGCTGTATCTAGCTGTGATGGTGCTGTACTGGCGCTGTGATGGTGTTGTACTGGCGCTGTGATGGTGCTGCACTGGTTCTGTGATGGTGCTGCTACTGGAGCTGTGATGGTGCTGTACTGGAGCTGTGATGGAGCTGTACTGGCTCTGTGATGAAGTTGGTACTTGGCTCTGCGTGTGTGTATGGCTCTGCGATGGCTATTGATGGTGCACAGGCTTGATGTGGACGGACGTGAGCGCACTGGCTCGTGAGGTTGCAGCCAATATCACGGCGCTGTGATGGCGTTGTACTGGCTCTGTGATGGTGCTGCACCGGCTCTGTAATGGTGCTGTACTGCTTCAGGATGGTGCCATACTGGCGTGATTGCTGTACCGGCGCTGTGATGGTGCTGTACTGGCCTGGTGATGGCAACTGGCTCATTGATGGTGCTGTACTGGCTCTGGTGATGGTGTACTGGCTCAGTGATGTGGTGCTGTACTGTTTCAGATGGTGTTGTACTGGTGTCAGAGGTTGTACTGGCTCTGTGATGGTGCTGTACTGGCTTGGTGATGGTGATGCTGATGGTATGCCGTACTGGCTCTGTGATGGTGCTGTATCATGCCCTGTGATGGTGCTGTACTGGCTTCTGTGATGGTGCCAGTACTGGCCTGTGATGGTGCTGTACTGGCCTGTGATGGTGCTGCATGATGGTGCTGTACTGGTGCGGATGACGGTACTCCGTGATGGTGCTGTACTGGCTGTGATGGTACTGCATTGTGATGGTGGTTACTGGTTTGGGATGGTGCCAGCGATTATGCTGCATTACTGCTCAGGTGATGGTGCCTACCTGGCATCTGTGATGGTGCTGTACTGGCTCTGTGATGGTGCTGCTTCTGGCTCTGTGATGGTGCTGTATGGTGGTGCTGTACTGGCTCTGTGATGGTGTGCTGTACTGGCTCTGTGACGGTGCTGTACTGGCTCTGTGATGGTGCTAGCACTGGCGCTGTGGTGCTGGCTCTGTGATGGTGCTGTACTGGCCTTTGTGATGGTGCTGTACTGGCTCTGTGAGTGGTGTTGTACTGGCACTGTGATAGTGCTATGCTGGCTCTGTGATGGTGTAGCCTGGCTCTGTGATAGTGCTGTACTGGCGCTGTGATAGTGCTGTACTGGCGCTGTGATAGTGCTATACTGGCTCTGTGATGGTGCTGTACTGGCTCTGTGATAGTGCTGTACTGGCTCTGTGGTGGTGCTATGCTGGCTCTGTGATAGTGCTGTACTGGCTCTGTGATGGTGCTGTACTGGCTCTGTGATAGTGCTGTACTGGCTCTGTGACAGTGCTGTACTGGCTCTGTGATGGTGCTGTACTGGCGCTGTGATGGTGCTGTACTGGCTCTGTGATGGTGCTGTACTGGCTCTGTGATGGTGCTGTACTGGCTCTGTGATAGTGCTGTATGCTGGCTCTGTGGGTGCTGTGGCTCTGTGATGGTGCTGTACTGGCTCTGTGATGGTGCTGTACACTGGCTCTGTGACAGTGCTGTACTGGCTCTGTGATAGTGCTGTACTGGCTGTGATGGTGCTAGCCTGGCTCTGTGATGGTGCTGTACCCCAGCTGTGATGGTGCTGTACTGGCTCTGTGATGGTGTTTGCTGGCACTGTGGTGGTGCTGCTGGCTCTGTGATGGTGCTGTATGGCTCTGTGATGGTGCTGTACTGGCTCTGTGATAGTGCTGTACTGGCTCTGTGATGGTGTTGTACTGGCACTGTGATGGTGCTGTACTGGCGCTGTGATGGTGCTGTGCTGGCTCTGTGATAGTGCTGTACTGGCGCTGTGATGGTGCTGTACTGGCTCTGTAGTAGTGCTGTACTGGCTCTGTGATGGTGCTGTACTGGCTCTGTGATGGTGCTGTACTGGCTCTGTGATAGTGCTGCTGCTCTGTGATGGTGTTGTACTGGCACTGTGATAAATTCTAACATGCTGGCTCTGTGATAGTGCTGTACTGGCTGTGATGGTGCTGTACTGGCGCTGTGATGGTGCTGTACTGGCTCTGTGATGGTGCTGTACTGACTGTGATGGTGCTGTACTGGCTCTGTGATGGTGTTGTACTGGCATGATGGTGCTGTACTGGCGCTGTGATGGTGCTGTACTGGCGCTGTGATGGTGCTGGCCTGGCGCTGTGATGGTGCTGTGCTGGCTCTGTGATGGTGCTGTGCGGCCGCGCTGTGATGGTGCTGTACTGACGCTGTGATGGTGCTGTACTGGCTCTGTGATGGTGTTGTACTGGCACTGTGATGGTGCTGTACTGGCTCTGTGATGGTGCTGTACTGGCTCTGTGATGGTGCTGTACTGGCGCTGTGATGGTGCTGTACTGGCGCTGTGATGGTGCTGTACTGGCGCTGTGATGGTGCTGTGCTGGCTCTGTGATGGTGCTGTACTGGCTCTGTGATGGTGCTGTACTGGCTCTGTGATGGTGCTGTACTGGCCTCTGTGATGGTGTACTGGCTCTGTGATGGTGCTGTACTGGCTCTGTGATGGTACTGTACTGGCTCTGTGACAGTGCTGTACTGGCTCTGTATTGGTGCTGTACTGGCGCTGTGATGGTGCTGTACTGGCTCTGTGATGGTGCTGTACTGACGCTGTGATGGTGCTGTACTGGCTCTGTGATGGTGTTGCTGGCACTGTGATGGTGCTATGCTGGCTCTGTGATAGTGCTGTACTGGCTCTGTGATAGTGCTGTACTGGCTCTGTGATGGTGCTGTACTGGCTCTGTGGTGTTGTACTGGCACTGTGTGGTGCTGTGCTGGCGCTGTGTGGTGCTGTACTGGCTCTGTGTGGTGTACTGGCGCTGTGATGGTGCTGTGCTGGCTCTGTGATAGTGCTGTACTGGCTCTGTGATGTTGCTGTACTGGCTCTGTGATGGTGCTGTACTGGCGCTGTGATGGTGCTGTACTGGCTCTGTGATGGTATTACTGGCGCTGTGATGGTGCTGTACTGGCTCTGTGATAGTGCTGTGCTGGCTCTGTGATGGTGCTGTACTGGCGCTGTAGTGGTGCTGTACTGGCTCTGTGTGGTGCTGTACTGACGCTGTGATGGTGCTGTACTGGCTCTGTGATGGTGTTGTGCTGGCACTGTGATGGTGCTGCTGGCTCTGTGATGGTGCTGTGCTGGCTCTGTGATGGTGCTGTACTGGCTCTGTGATGGTGCTGTACTGGCTCT
>NW_024745370.1:0-7649 GCF_018991925.1 Homarus americanus | reverse complement strand
GGCTGCACACCTTCAGCACCATGACCCAGGGTGTTAGGGCCGGGCTCGATTTTAGTGCGAAGAATCGGGGTGTGAGGGCCGGGCACCCCATCAGCACCCTGACCCGGGGTGTGAGGGCCGGGAACCCCTTTAGGTCCATGACCCTGGGTGTCATGGCCGTGCACCCCTTCAGTGACATGACCCGGGGTGTGAGGGCCGGGCACCCTTTTACATGACCTGGGTTGTAAGGGCCGGGGACCCCTTCAGCACCATGACCCGGGGTGTGAGGGCCAGGCACCCCTTCAGTGCCATGACGTGGATTGTGAAAGCTGGGCACCCCTTCAGTGACGTGACCCAGGGTGTGAGGGCCGGGCACCCCTTCAGTGCCATGACCCGGGCTGTGAGGGCCGGGCACCCCTTCAGTGTCACGAATCGGGGAGTGAGGGCCGGGCACCTTTCAGTGCCATGAAACGGGGTGTGATGGCCGGGCACCAATCCAGCACCATGGCCCGGGGTGTGAGGGCCGGACACCCCTTCAGCACCATGACCCGGGCTGTGAGGGCCAGGCACCCCTTCAGTGCCATGACCCGGAGTGTGAGGGCCCGGCACCCCTCCAGTGCCATGACCCAGAGTGTGAGAACTGGGCACCCCTTCAGTGACATGACCCGGGGTGTGAGGGCCGGGCACCCTTTCAGTGACATGACCCGGGTTGTGAGGGCGGGCACCCTCTGCAGTGCCATAACCGGAGTGTGGAGAGCTGGCACCCTTCAGTGACAATACCCGGGGTGTGAGGGCCGGGCACCCTTTCAGTGACATGACCCGGGTTGTGAGTGCCGGGCCCCCCTCCAGCACCATGACCCGGGGTGTGAGGGCCGGGCACCCTTTCAGTACTATGACCCGGGGTGTGAGGGCCGGGCACTCCTTCAGTGTCACGAATCGGGGTGTGAGGGCCGGGCACCCTTTCAGTGCCATGAAATGGGGTGTGAGGGCCGGGCACCCCTACAGTGCTGCGAACCAGGGTGTGAGGGCCGGGCACCCTTTCAATGCCATGAATCGGGGTGTGAGGGCCGGGCACCCCTTCAGCACCATGACCCATGGTATGAGTGCCGGGCACCAATCGAGCACCATGGCCCGGGATGGGAGGGCCGGACACCCTTTCAGTGACATGACCTGGGGTGTGACGGCCGGGCACCCCTTCAGTGACATGACCTGGGGTGTGAGGGCCAGGCACCCCATCAGTGCTATGACCTGGGTGTGAGGGATGCAGCACCCCTTCAGTGACATGACCTGGGGTGTGAGGGCTGGCACTTTTCAGGTGACATGAGACTCCGGGGCGTGAGGGCTGGGCACCCCTCCAGCACCATGACCCGGGGTATGAGGGTCAGGCACCCCTTCAGTGACATGACCCGGGGTGTGAGGGCCGGGCACCCTTTCAGTGACATGACCCGGGGTGTGAAGGCTGGTCACCCCTCCCGCACCATGACCCGGGGTATGAGGGCCGGGCACCCCTTTAGTGCTATGACCCAGGGTGTGATTGCCCGGCACCACTTTAGGTACATGACCCGGGGTGTGAGGGCCGGGCACCCCTTCAGCGCCATGACCCGGGGTGTGAGGGCCGGGCTCCCCTTCAGTGCCATGACCCGGGGTGTAAGGCCTGGGCACCACTTCAGTGACATTACCAAAGGTGTGAGGACCGGGCACCCGTTCAGTGCCATGAATCGGGGTGTGATGTCCGGGCACCCCTTCATCTCCATGACCCGGTATGTGAGGGCCCGGCACCCCTCCAGCACCATGGCCCGGGGTGTGCGGGCCGGGCACCCCTCCAGCACCATGGCCTAAGGAGGGCCGGGCACCCCTTCAGTGTCATGACCAGGGTGTGTCAGGGCCTGACACCCCTCCAGCACCATGGCCCGTGGTGTGATGGCCGGGCACCCTTTCAGTGCCATGATTCGGGGTGTGATGGCCGGGCACCCCTTCAGCTCCATGAACCGGTATGTTTGGGCTGGGCACCCCTCCAGCACCATGGCCCGGGGTGTGAGGCCCGGGCACCCCTCCAGCACCATGGCCCGGGGTGTAAGGGACGGGCACCCCTTCAGTGCCAAGAACGGGGGTGTGAGGGCCGGACACCCCTCCAGCACCATGGCCCGGGGTGTGACGGCCGGGCACCGCTTCAGTGCCATGACCCGAGGTGTGAGGGCCGGGCACTCCTTCAGTGTCACGAATCGGGTTGTGAGGGCCGGGCACGTCTTTAGTGCCATGAAACGGGGTGTGAGGGGCCGGGCACCCCTACAGAGCTATGAACCGGGCAGGTGAGGCTGGCACTTTCATGAAGACCCAAAAGTCAGGGAAGGCAATTCTCCAGCACCATGACCTGGGGTATGAGGGCTGGCACCCCTTCAGTGCTATCCGGGGGAGGAGGCTGGGCACCTCAGTGACATAACCCGGGGTGTGAGGGCCGGGCACCACTTCAATGACATGACACTGAGTGTGTGGGCCGGGCACCCTTTCAATGCCATGACCCGGTGTGTGAGGGTCGGTCACTCCTTCAGTGGCATGACCCGGGGTGTGAGGGCCGAGCACCCCTTCAGTGACATGACCCGAGGCGTCAGGGCAGGGCCCCCCTTCAGTGCCATGTGCCGGGGTGTGAGGGCCGGGCAGCCCTCTAGTGCCATGAAACGGGGTGTGAGGGCCGGGCACCCCTACAGAGCTCTGAACCGGGGTGTGAGGGCCGCGCACCCCTTCCCATGACATGGGTGTGAGGGACGGGCACCCTTTCAGTGCCATGAACCGGTGTGTGAGGGCCGGTCACTCCTTCAGTGCCATGACCTGGGGTGTGAGGGCCGGGCACCCCTTCAGCCCCATGACCCTGGTATGATGGCCCTGCACCCGTTTAGGTCTATGACAATGGGTGTGAGGGCCGGGCACACCTTCAGTGCCATGTCCAGGGGTGTGATGGCCGGGCACCGCTTCAGTGCCATGACCTGGGGTGTGAGGGCCGGGAACCCCTTCAGTGACATGACCCGGGGCGTCAGGGCCGGGCACCCCTTCAGTGCCATGAAACGGGATGTGAGGGCCGGGCTCGATTTTAGTTCCATGAATCGGGGTGTGAGGGCCGGGCATCCCTCCAGCACCATCACCCGGGGTATATGGGCCGGGCACCCCTTCAGTGCTATGACCCGGGAAGTGAGGGCCGGGAACCCTTTCAGTGACATGACCCGGGTGAGGGCTGGCACCCTTCAATGACATGACCCGGAGTGTGGGCTGGGCACCTCAGTGCCATGACCCTGGGTGAGGGCCGGTAATTCTTCAGTGACACAGCACTGGGGTGTGAGGCCAGGCACCCTTACAGCACTACGCGACCCGGGGTGTGAGGGCTGGCACCCATAGCAGCCTCATGACCCGGAGTGTGAGGGCTGGATCGATCAGTGCCATGAATCGTGAGGGCTGGCACCTCAGTACCATGCCGGGCACCCCTTCAATGACATGACCCAGTGTGCGTTTGCCGGGTACCCTTTCAGTGCCATGACCCGGGGTGTGAGGTCCGGGCACCCGATTAGGTCTATAACCAGGGGTGTGAGGGCCGGGCACACCTTCAGTGCCATGGCCAGGGGTGTGACGGCCGGGCACCCCTTCAGTGACATGACCCAGGGTGTGAGGGCCGGGCACTATTTCAGTGCCATGAAATGGGGTGTGAAGGCCGGGCACCCCTTCACATGACCCGGGGTGTGAGGGCCGGGCACCCCTTCAGTGCCATGAATCGGGGTGTGAGGGCCGGGCACCCCTTCAGCGCCAAGACACGGGGTGTGAGGGCCGGCCTCGATTTCAGTGCCATGAATAAAGGTGTGAGGGCCGGTCACCCCTCCAGCACCATGACCTGGGGTATGAGGGTCGAGCACCCCTTCAGTGCTATGACCCTGGGTGTGAGGGCTGGGCACCCTTTCAGTGACATGACCGGGGTGTCAGGGCCAGGCACCCCTTCAATGACATGACCCGGGGTGTGTGGGCCGGGCACCCTTTCAGTGATATGACCCGGGGTGTGAGGGCAGGTCACCCCTTCAGCCCCATGAACAGGGGTGTGAGGGCCGGGCACTCGTTTAGGTCTATGACCAGGGGTGTGAGGGCCAGACACTCCTTTAGCTCTATGACCACGGGTGTGAGGGCCGGGCACACCTTCAGTGCCATGGCCAGGGGTGTGACGGCCGGGCACCTCATCAGTGCCATGACCCGGGATGTGAGGGCCGGGTACCTCTTCAGTGACATGACCCGGAGTGTGAGGGCCTGGCACCTCTATAGTGACATGGTCCGGGGTGTGAGGGCCGGGCACCCTTTCAGCACCATGACCCTGGGTGTGAGGCCCGGGCACCCCTTCAGCACCATGACCCGGTCTGTGAGGGCCGGGCACCCCTTTAGTGACATGGCAGAACTGGGGTGTGAGGGCTGGGCACCCCTTCAGTGCGTCCCAGGGTGTAGCTCCGGGCACCCTTTCTGTGACGAACCGGGTGTGAGAGCTGCACCTCTTCAATGACATGATCTGTAGTGGATGGGCCGGCACCCTTTCAGTGCACGAGCTGGTGTGAGGGCCGGTCACCTCAGTGCCATGACCCGGGTGTGAGAAACCGGCACTCTTTCGGCCCCATGACCTGGTTGTGAGGGCTGGCACCCCTTTCAGCCCCATGACCGGGCTGGGGAGGGCCGGCACCTGCTTAGGTCTATGACCAGGGTGTGAGGCCGGGCAACACCCTTTCAGTGCCATGACCCTGGGTCTGGAGGGCCGGGAACCCCCTTCAATGACATGACCTGGGGCGTCAGGGGCGGCACCCTTTCAGCACCATGACCCTGGGTGTGAGGGCCGGGCACCCCTTCAGCACCATGACCCGGTGTGTGAGGGCCGGGCACCCCTTCAGTGACATGAACCGGGGTGTGAGGGCCGGGCACCCCTTCAGTGCTATGTCCCGGGGTGTGAGGCCCGAGCACCCTTTCAGTGACGTGAACCGGGGTGTGAGGGCCGGGCACCTCTTCAATGACATTACCCGTAGTGGATGGGCCGGGCACCCTTTCAGTGCAATGAGCCGGGGTGTGAGGGCCGGTCACTCCTTCAGTGCCATGACCCGGGGTGTGAGAAACCGGGCACCCCTTCAGCCCCATGACCCGGGCTGTGAGGGCCGGGCACCCGTTTAGGTCTATGACCAGGGGTGTGAGGGCCGGGCACCTCTTCAGTGCTATGACCCGGGGTGTGAGGTCCGGGCACCCTTTCAGTGAAATGAAACGGGGTGTGAGGACCGGGAACCCCTTCAATGACATGAACCTGGAGTGTGTGGGCCGGGCACCCTTTGAGTGCCATGACCCGGGGTGTGAGGGCCCTTCACTCCTTCAGTGCCATGACCCGGAAGGGGAGGGCCGGGCAACCCTTCAGCACTATGACCCGGGGTGTGAGGGCCGGGCTCGATTTCAGTGCCAAGAATCGGGGTGTGAGGTCCGGGCACACCTCAAGCACCATGACCCAGGGTATGAGGGCCGGGCACCCCTTTAATGACATGACCCGAGGTGTGTGGTCCGGGCCCCCTTTCAGTGCCGTGAACCGGGGTGTGAGGGACGGGCACCCGTTTAGGTCTATAACCAAGGGTGTGAGGGCCGGGCACACCTTCAGTGCCAGGGCCAGGGGTGTGAGGGCCGGGCACCCCTTCAGTGACATGACAAGGGGCGTCAGGGCCGGGCACCCCTTCAGTGCCATGAGCCGGGGTGTGAGGGCCGGGCACTCCTTCAGTGCCATGAAACTGGGTGTGAGGGCCGGCCACCCCTACAGAGCAATGAACCAGAGTGTGAGGGCCGGGCACCCCTTCACATGACACGGGGTGTGAGGGCCGGGCACCTTTTGAGTGCCATGAATCGGGGTGTGATGGCCGGGCACCCCTGCAGCTCCATGACCCGTTGTGTGAGCGCCGGGAACCGCTTCAACCCCATGGCCTGTGGTGTGAGGGCCGGGCACCCCTTTAGGTCCATGACCCGGGGTATGTGGGCCGTGCACCGCTTCAGTGACATGACCCGGGGTGTGAGGGCAGGCACCCTTAGTGAGAGCAGTCCTGGGTGTGGGGAGGGCTGGCACCCCCTCCAGCACCATGACCCGGAGTGTGAGGGTCGGGCACCCCTTCAATGCCATGAACCGGGGTTTGAGGGCCGGGCACCCTTTTAGTGCTATGAAACGGGGTGTGAGGGCCGGGCACCCCTTCAATGACATGACCCGGAGTGAGTGGGCTGGGCACCGCTTCAGTGCCATGACCTGGTGTGTGAGGGCCGGGAACCCCTTCAGTGACATGACCCGGGGCATCAGGGCCGGGCACCCCTTCAGTGCCATGAAACGGGGTGTGAGGGCCGGGCTCGATTTTAGTTCCATGAATCGGGGTGTGAGGGCCGGGCACCCCTTCAATGACATGACCCGGAGTGCGTGGGCCGGGCACCCTTTCAGTGCCATGACCCTGGGTGAGGGCTGTGACCTTCAGTGACATGACCCGGGGTGTGAGGGCCGGGCACCTTACAGCAATTGGCGACCCGGGGTGAGGGCCGGGTTCGATTTCAGTGCTACGAATCGTGTGAGGGGCCGGGCACCCTTCTAGCACCATGACACGGGGTATAAGGGCCGGGCACCCCTTCAATGACATGACCCGGTGGGTGTTTGCCGGGTACCCTTTCAGTGCCATGACCCGGGGTGTAAGGTCCGGGCACCCGTTTAGGTCTATAACCAGGGGTGTGAGGGCCGGGTACACCTTCAGTGCCATGGCCAGGGGTGTGACGGCCGGGCACCCCTTCAGTGACATGACCCAGGGCGTGAGGGCCGGGCACTATTTCAGTGCCATGAAATGGGGTGTGAAGGCCGGGCAACCCTACAGTGCTGTGAACCGGGGTGTGAGGGCCGGGCACCCCTTCACATGACCCGGGGTGTGAGGGCCGGGCACCCCTACAGTGCCATGAATCGGGGTGTGAGGGCCGGGCACCTTTTCAGCGACAAGACCCGGGGTGTGAGGGCCGGCCTCGATTTCAGTGCGATGAATAAGGGTGTGAGGGCCGGTCACCCCTCCAGCACCATGACCTGGGGTATGAGGGCCGAGCACCCCTTCAGTGCTATGACCCGGGGTGTGAGGGCCGGGCACCCTTTCAGTGATATGACCCGGGGTGTGAGGGCCGGGCACCCCTTCAATGACATGACCCGGGGTGTGTGGTCCGGGCACCCTTTCAGTGCTATGATCCGGGGTGTGAGGGCCGGTCACCCCTTCAGCCCCATGACCCGGGGTGTGAGGGCCGGGCACTCGTTTAGGTCTATGACCAGGGGTGTGAGGGCCGGACACTCGTTTAGCTCTATGACCACGGGTGTGAGGGCCGGGCACACCTTCAGTGCCATGGCCAGGGGTGTGACGGCCGGGCACCTCATCATTGCCATGACCCGGGATGTGAGGGCCGGGTACCTCTTCAGTGACATGACATAGAGTGTGAGGGCCTGGCACCTCTATAGTGACATGACCCGGGGTGTGAGGGCCGGGCACCCTTTCAGCACCATGACCCTGGGTGTGAGGGCCGGGCACCCCTTCAGCACCATGACCCGGTGTGTGAGGGCCGGGCACCCCTTCAGTTCCATGAAACGGGGTGAGAAGGCCGGGCACCCCTTCAGTGACATGAAC